>NC_143399.1:108085215-108237530 GCF_052110815.1 Crocodylus siamensis
CTAAATAAAAGCAATCAGGACTTATAGTAGAGATGATATCTTTTATTGGACCAATTAGATTTTTGTACCAAAAAAAATCTTTATTTGCAAGATAATGGGCACAAACACCCTTCTTCAGGCATAGGAGAAAGGATGGTAAAAGTTCTCCTGGGTAGAAATGAAAGTTCATATTTCATAGGAGACTTGAAGTTCTAGTAAAATCTCCTGTTTGGAACAGTTAATTTAATGTGCAAATTAGGATCAAAGAAAAATTGGAATAGTCTGTTTCCCTTGAAGTTGTTTGATGATAAACAGGATGTAGTCATATTTCCTTCTGGTTCTGGTGTTTCATATTTCACAGAGGAGTAAATAGAAGGAATGCTCTTCTGGGCAGGCATTTCGTATAGGAAATATAAATACAAAAATCTAGTTGGTCTAATGAAAGATATCACCTCTACCACAAGTCCTTGTTGCTTTTGCTTCTAAACCAATATGGCTACAACCTAGATATCTAAGAACTAAACAATGAACTTTATTGTGGAGCATTTGACAGCCTCTGATGACTATTTTGTCTGCCTCTAGCCTAACTGCTGTAAATTATCATTTGTATCACTACGCTTCCCTTCTGTTTCCCATGAATACTTCATTTTGGTTTATCCCTAGCCTTGCCTGCTTTTGCAGCTCTCTAGGATCACTCCAGCTCACTAGGCACAAGCTGATTATATTACTGCATAATGGTGTCAGTTCCTATGCAGGGGTTCCCATCCTTTTTAAGTTGAGGACTGGTAAGCTGTAGAGTGGAAGTGGCTGCAGACTGGCAAACTCAGTATAAAAAAGAGTTGGCTGCCAGTCCGCAGTATGCTGGTCACTTCCAGTCTGTGGTTTGCTGGTCCACAGTTTTCTGGTCCATGGTCACTTCTGGACTGGCAGCCAGCCCTCCTGAGGACCTGCAGTCAACCCTTTATGGCCCGGCACCAGGTCACAGCCCGGGGGTTGGGAACCCACGATTTAATTGGCCCAAGTCGGAAATGTCTCTTATTTCTGATCTGCTCAACCAGCCCCCTCTCTGATTCCAAGTCATTTCAGAAATTATGGTTTCATATAATAATCCAAACAGGTAATCTACTTTTTAGAGTAAGAGTTTAGAAGTCTGGACTAATTCTTTTCCAGGCTATGCTATTGACACATTGGTTGAGTCACTTCTATTTCTCAGATTGTAATTTGGCTGTAATAATGCAGTCTCCTCTGGTTTTCTTTTTAAAAATGTTTTGAATTAATACTTGCTAAAATTTGAATATAAGCCAAAACAGAGACAGAAATAAATGTGTGCCTAATGGTACAGAGAAAAAATGTTTATTATGCCATTTGTAATGTATATCTGTATTGCTTCAGTTTTACAAGTGCTTTCATTCCTTCCAATCATACCATTCTAATGATTAAGGCAATCTAGATTTAGCCTATATATACATGTAAAGCTTCAGATTGTACAAAAAAGAAGAAAAGGAAAGGAAAGGAAAAAAGAGCTATAATGAGACCTGAATTTCTTTATCATAAACAATCTTATGAATTTGAACGATTTTTACATTCTTCACTAGAATAGAAATAACAAATGTTGAAATTACCTGAAAAATGAAATTGGGAAAAGGTGAGGAGGAAATAATTTCAACCCAGTTTAAATATTTCTGTAAAACTGAAATGTTTCTATCTAGTTTTAACCTTATTCTACATTATATGTAAACATCTGAATGTTAGTTTTTGATTTTTACTTCTAATTTTAGCGCGGTAAAAACATTCACAAGGAAAATGTTCAAACAGTTTACTAGAAAAGGTAAGGGAGGAAATCATTGGTTTTTTTCTTAGTAATAAAATGAAACCAACAGATATAACTTCTTGTATCTTGAATCCCTTTTCCTTACAGGTGCTTTTGGTTTAGGGTGTTTTGTGTTATACTTGCAGGCAGTAAAACATAGGAAAAAATGCATTACAAAGGAAAGGAGGGGGAAGAGGAATAGAGATTAAGGACAACTGAAAAACATAGGGCCCCTCAGTTTCAGTAGGCTAAATTCTTCTGTCAGACAAATCTATGGAATATCAACAAACAAATTTTCACTGACATAAGAGAAATGAAAATACGGGACCCTCTTTTTTGTTGTTTATGATCTTAAATATCTTAATAATATCTGATTTATAAAAGCAGAAAAAGGCAAAAGATAAGCATGGGAAAGGGAAGTATTTGGAAGGTAAAACAGCAAAAAAAATCTGCTTGCTTTCTTTCAGTTCAAAAGCAATTAGATCAAAAGACAGAGGCAGATGGTGTAACAGCAGCTGTAGTAGGTACTTACATTTTCTCTTTCAGTCACTAGTTATCAGTGCTGAAAGTACTGTCCTCATTTTCAGTCTTATTCATATTCCGGTAATCTTCCAGCATTGCTATGCATCTTTCTCCTTCTGGTCTTTAGGAAGAGCAGCTGCATTCCAAAAATCACTGAAATAATCTCATATGGTAATTTGTTAATATTATTTAATCTTCTGTTTACAGGAAACTTGCATCCATTTTGCTCTGCTCAAGAGCAACAAAGGTTGCATAGCATAACTTATTTGTGTCCAAGCATAAACTGGGGAACATTTATACTGTTATATTTTAATTGCCAAAGTTTGTTTGAATGCCAGAAAAACCCTCTTGCTAAAAAATTGCCATGTATGTTACTGGTATTGTGGAATCATAATGTAAGGGTATATGCATTGGGTCCAACTTCTACCTTAGTTTAACAGTAGTTTAATAAAGAAGAAAATAATTTAACAAGTAATCTAGAACACGAATTTTTAATGTGGGTATAGCAAACCAATGTATGGACCACCACTAGATTTTAAGGTCTGAATGCTATTAGAACCATGAATTCTGATCTCAAATACAGCATAGTTCACAGAACATCACTAATACAGTCCATAACTTCACTTTAAATTGATATTGAATATCTTTGTTGTCATACAGAAGTTGAATATCTTTGTTCTCACTGCTTGAAAATTATGTCCCAAACCATCCCCCCACCTTGGTTTTGTTTTACTTTCTGTTGTTATATGAGTTCAGTATATGGGAACAATTGAAAACATGGATGTGGAAGTTCTAATTGATGTTTTGTGCTATCATGACTATTAAGTGAATTTTTTTAAGGGAATGTCCATTTAGTATTGGATAAATAGAGAAGCATGATCCATTTCTAACATGCATTATTCACAGTGTCCTAGTCAATGTGATATAGAAAAGTTCTGCATCTTCCAGTACTTTTATTTTAAGATTTTTTTAAGGGGACTGTTCCAGTAAATTGGTTTTAATCTTATTCTGTTCCTAACCCTAGCTAAATACATTGACTAGAGGAGGGAAACATTTGTTCCTTATGTGCACATACTGTGTAAGGGATAAAGAGAATCTTGCTTGATATGATCACTGGTTGCAGCAAAGTTATAACTAATGACAACTGTGCTAACCTTCCCATGGAAAAAGGGAGAGGAAAGCACTATGGCCACACCCTCAACTGTAGTAACATAGATGGTAGGACTGTGCAAAACAGCACCATTTCATTTTGACTTCCATTTCAAAGGGACAGTGTTTTGTGTCAGTGTTTTGAAGTACTGTTCCATTTCATTTTGTCAAAACTGTTTCGCTGTTTCAATGCTGTTTTAACACATTTCTCCATTTTACCCAGAAGCTATAAGGGGGAAAATCAAAAATGCCTATAGCTTTGTAATTTCTTGCCTGATTCAGATAAAAATTGCAGGGTTGGTATCCCCTTCTGTGAGTATGTAGCCTGCCAAGTTTCAAGGAGATAGGTGTAGGAGTTTTTGTGAAACTGTACCTCAAATTGTTCAAAGCAAAACTTGTATGCTTGCTGGCATTGGCAGCCTGCTGTCATCCCGGGTGCAGGTCCGGGGGTCCATTTCCCCCAGGAGGAGTCTGGAAGAGCCCTCCCAGGAGGCATGGGCCCCTGGATCTGAGTGTGGAATGACAGCAGGCTGCTGCTGCCAGCTGGAGACGTTGCCAGTATTGGGTTCTTCCTGGCTCTCAACAGACAGACTTGGATGCTGGTGCCAGCCTGAGCCAGCAGCAGCAGCCTGCTGTCATCCACATGCTCTGCAGCCAGTGAGTGCAGAGCTTTTAAACAAACAAACAAAAGAAGCCTCGCGCTCATCAGCTCTGGCAGCAGTGATTGGGGCCTCTGGGTGCTCGTGGCAAAGCCCCCTCCACACATTGTGGAGATTGCCCCTCCCCGTCCGGTACTTGCATGGCAGCTTCCCCATGGTGCGGGTGCCACACAGCCCCTGGATCTGTACACTGGTTTTCAGCTGGCTGCTGCTACAGGCTGAGAACAGCAGCAGTACCTGAATCTTCCCAGTGCTCGGTGCAGGCTACACAGAGTGGCTGCCACTGGCCCCAGCCTGCAGGCTGCGGAAGCCCTGCATGCAGAATGGGGGCCCAGGCCCCCCCAGAAAGACCTTGGGAAATGATCAGAGAGCTAGGGGAAGTGAAAAGGGAGCTGGGGAATTGAACCGGGAGCTAAATGTCAATATCAGAGCAGTCCTTCCCCCATCCCCCCTCCCTTTCCTTAGTTTCTGTGTAGCTGTAAGCAAGCCGGGCTTTGAAACTTGAAACATTTCAAAGCTTTCAAAACATTTTGCGTGCCCTTGTTTCATTTCAAAGATGTTTTGAAGCCTTTCATTTCATTTTGATTTCACTGTTTTGAGCTCAAAATGCATCGACATAGCTTGGAAATGAAACACCCATTGACATTTTGCACTGCCCTAATAGATGGTGCAAAGATAATGCAAAGAAGATACATAGGTATGGAAATTTCACCCTACACATCCTTGGAGACAGACCATGTTGACACAAATTTCTAATGCACCAATCTTCTGGAGGCTGGAGCATGGATGAATGAATGTTGGGTCATGACAAGCCTGGCTGTTGCTTCGTTCTCACTCATATCTTCTATTCTCAAGCTTGTTCTGGTACCTGCTCTTGACCTGTCTCCTGTCATTCTTTTCTATAAATCACCCCCACTGCTGTAACTGAAATGCTTTGGGCTAGTCTGTACTCTTCCAGCACCTCTGAGTCAGGCAATTCAGAAACTCCCATGACCATAGCATATATGCCATGCTCTTTCCTGAATACTTCATGTAAAAAATGTAAAAACTCCTAATGCTTGATTTCCTTAAGGATGAGAATTTAACATCCTGAGTCAGACATGAATGATGACACCATTAATCAGTGCACACCTAGATGAGAGAGGTATTTGCATATTGTACTGTCAGTTTTATGGAGCACCTGTTTCCGATTTGTTAACTTTCAGATATTGGTACTGAAGAAGTATGTTTGTTAAAAGTTTAGAGTTAATGGCCTATGATTTAATTCCATTGACTACATTAGACATAGGTAATATGACATCAGTTGACAGGAACTAGGGATAATTCAGAGTTTAATTCTGAATATCTAACAACTACACATCAGATTATGAATTGGAAGTTTAGATTTCTGTTCCCAGACTTGCTGTTTGTGTTTGACCTTGGGCCAGCAATTTCTGCCTAGACACTGGAGACACTTTCAGGTTGTTTTAGGCCTTACAGTTTCCTCTGTGCTAATACCTGTCTCCTGCTTTTTCCACTTTAGTCTTATTGTAATGACACAGGCACCACTGGCCAATCTCAGACCAGTGAGGTATGCTTACTAGCCTCTGCCCCTCTTTTTTCACACTGTCTGGATGTATATTATTCATATATCAGTACATATGAACTCCCTGCCTGAATATGCATGCACCCCACAGGGAGTATCACAAGACCTTCAGTAAGAATGAACTGGAAACCCTTAATATTCGTGGACTTGGATTGGAAGTCTGAAGAGGTTGAGAGAGCAATAGGTATTGGTAAAACATTGTCTACAAAATATTATTTCTCTCAAGTTAAAAGATTAGCCCTGGAAAGAAATACAAGCAGTGTGGTGCCACGATCAGAGTTGTAGCAGGGCAGCTCCATGCCCTAGGCGGTGGCGGCATATGAGAGGTGGTAGCTGCTGTGATGCTTGTGGTGGCTGTGCATCCAGCTGCTATTTTTGCTCCCCTCCACTTCCTTCCCCCACCCCGCAGACAGCACCTAGAGGTTATGCTTCATTTGTCCCCTCCCTATCCACCCCCTGTGTTTCTCTACAGGCCAGGATTGCTTCAGTCTTTCAGACACATCTTCATTAAACTTGAAGACAGCAAGCCAATTTTAGCTATGCTGTCCTGGGTTCTTTATGAAAAGAGAATTTTCTTTTACATGGTAGAATACAAATGAATAAAATGGCATTAATATCACAAAAATAAAAAGTTTCATGTATTATTAGGTATGGTAATTAGCTGGTAAATTCAGAAATTCACTTAATCCACTTAAAATCATTTGAGGGACACTCAAATAATGTAAGCTAAGGCATTGTTAACATTTTTCACTATACCTGCATAGCAACATGGCACAACAGTTAAATGGAAGCTTTGAAAGGAAGGGTTATAACAATTTTTTTTTAAAGAGCATTTCTCTTCCTATCAGCTCATAATCATGGATTTATTATAAATACTTATTGCTGATTAAGTAACATACTTTTGATATATATTTTTTTTCATTATCCATTCCTGTCTGCTATATCAAAGATCAGGTGAAATATTTAAATTTGCATGTTAAAAAGCCTGTGGGCTGAAAAACATCAAGGTAAAACTAGCTGAAGTGTATTATAAGGAACTGAATGGACACAGAGGCTTGTTAACTGCTTCATTAAAAGAAAAGAGACACAAAGTTTAGAAAACCAATTCAACCTCATAATTGGTACTGATACAGAGATTAAAGATTTATAGAACTGTTTCATCCTGCTGGTGCTGAACCAAACTTGGGTTGTTAGAAAAGTGACTAAAGTGAGTTTATATTGCAGTTTAATAGACTGACTAAATAACGTTATAAAGCCCTTAGGGATTGTTCCAAGACAGACATAAAGAAAACTTAAAAATGAACATTAGAGAAGAGAAATTGCATCATGAGAAGATAAAACAGAACAGTAGCATTTCAGTGTATGATGTTGGAACACAATTTGATGTGAACTATATAGAAGCTTTTCAAATGCAACACAGCTGTGTTGGAGGGAGGAGGGGAAGAGTTAGTTAAATTTCAGAAAGGAATTTAGCAAGTGCTTCAGCTCGTTGAAATTCTCAGGATATGTCCATACTATCATTAATGTCTATTGAGAGCTTATATAGGTATACCACAGCTAGCTTCAAAACAGACTAGTTTACTAAGTCTTATCTATACTCAAGTGGTGCAGAATTCAGAGAGGGCATCAAAATATTTCAAAATGCTGTGTAAATACTTGGCCAGTTAGTGTGCATTAAGCACTCTGCTGCAATGGATATGCTTGCAGCAGTAAATGAGCTAGCTTGTTTAAAGCATATTTTTACACTGTAGATATGTTCTGAGAGTAGAACTAGGATGTCCAAAGACATTAATATTTGAAGACTTCTTGGCATTTGGGTTGTGGAAATAAAACACACAATTGGTGTGTCTACCAGTGTATTAGATCTGGGAGCAGTTTACTCCTGGGAAAACACTCCTGGGAAGGCATCTACATGTGTAGGGAAGTGGGAGCAGATTTGTTGCTAATGGCAGCTATTGCTTCCTGGGGCAATGCAATGAGCCCCTGCAATGGGGTCCTGACCAGGGCTGGGACATTGCTTCCTGCCCCCAGGGGGCTGTCTGATGCCAGGGTGGGGACAATGTACCCCTGACCTGGAAGCAGGGAGCTTCCAACTATGACTCCCTGATTGGGGCAGGGGACTTGGAAAGAGCTGCAAAGGAGGAGCAGGTCCCAGTCCCTGCTCCAGTCCACCAGTGGGGTAGCTAGCAGGGAGCCCCCAGCTGGGTGGGGATATAGAACCTCTTATAGGATCTCTCTTTTTTTTTAATCTTTAACCTCCCTTGTCAGGTACAACTTATTCTTTATCTTTGCCTTCCTAATTTTGTCCCCTTCAGGTTCTTGCTGTTTCTTAGTAAGCTTCCTTAGTGACCTACCTGTTTTTCCATTACATTATACATTCCTTTTGCATCTGAAGCATCCCAGAAGCTCCCTGTGCAGCCACATTGGTCTCTCGGTAATCTTCTTGTGCTTCCATTGTGTTGGAACTGTTTCTTTAGGTGGGTTTCCACTACTGTGCCCTTAGAAGCTCTCAGCTCTCCTGAGTGTCTTGATTCTTCAGTCTGTCATTCCATGGCCTATTAACTCCTTGAATTGGGTGAAATCTGCCTTTTAAAAATCTAGCATCCTAGTTTTTTTTCTGACCGTATGCTTTCCTCATCTCTGGATCTGGACTTTTATCATGTTCACTTCATCTCAAGTTGCCCAACAACTTCACATCCTCCACCAGTTCTTCCTTATTGGTTTAAGACAAGATCAAACATAAATAATCCTATAGTTGTTCAATCTTCTTCTTCCCCACAACTTAGGAACTGGCTTGACATTGTATGTTTGGCTGTATTGTTCTTTTACCATATGTCTTTAGAATTAAAGTATCCCATCAGTACCATCTCATATGTTATGGATAGATTTGTCACCTCCAGGAAAAGTGCCTTGTCTACCACCTCCCTTGGTGTCCTATAATAAATCCCCATCATTATATTGGTGCTGCCTCATTTGCCTTCAGTTTTTACCAAAATGCATTCTGCTCTGCTATCTTCTTCCTCCTGAACCAGGGAACAAGGGTAAACATTTTTGACATACAAGGCAACACCACCACCTTTTCTCCCACACCTGTCCTTCTGAAATAAAGTGCAACCCTCAATATTGACATTCCACCAGGTTTCTATGATACCAGTCAGGTCATAGTCCTTTTCATCTATTGCAGCTTCAAGGTAATCTTGTTTATTCTCTGTACTTCTCACATTTGTGTATGTATGTTGGACATATTGCACATTCTACTCACTTCCCTTTTGCACCACTTTTTGCTATTCTTTATGGCCCCTTTATGGCTGTTCTTTGTGGCTCCACTTGTTGCTCTGGATTTATGGCCCTTTCCCAGAGTTGAGTTACTTCTTATGGTCCTTTCCTCTGTGGATTGTTTGCTCTGTTGCTGGAGGACTTTGTTTACCACTCCCCACTTTAAGGCCCTTCTTACTAGATTGGCTGGACAATGCCCGAAACAGCTCTCTCTACTTCTGGTCAGATGGATCCCATCTCTTGATAGCCAAATACCTGCCTGTTGTTGAAAAATCCAAAGACTTCATGTCAACACCACCATCTCAGCCATGTATTTTCTTCCAGGATACAGTGGTCCCTGCCTGGTGCCTGGGACCTTGCCTTTCATGGGAAGGATGAATGAGAACACCATTTGTCCTCCAGGCTCCTTAACCATTCTATCAAGATCCTTGGAACACTTGCCTCTGATCTGCTCACTGTCATAGCCGGTGTAATGCTCCCAATTGTGCAAGGGTGGCAAACTCCCTCTGTCTGCTGCTCTCTCTCTTTTCTCAAGGCTTTCTTTGTAACAGGTTGTAAGATTGCCTAGCCTAGCTCCACCCCTCAATTAGCTAAACCAGCCCATCAAGCTGTTACTCCAGGGTGGGGGAAGGGAAAAAAAAGTGGGGGAAAAAGAAGCACCACAGAAAAATCACATGCACCAGGCACTAGGCAAATAATCAAGCACTAAACCCCTAAAGTCACTAGCAGAGAGAAAAGCCACCTCAAGACAGTCCCACTACTGGGATGCTTAAATTAGAGCAACTGATCTCTGCTTACCTACACACATCTATTCATTATTTCTAATGTAAGAAGATTTGAATTATTTATTGCCTAACCAAGAATATTCAATATTGGCCAAGGCTGAAGGAGAAACGGCAACATCTATACCTGAAGGGGAATTGTGGTAAATGTAAACTATACTTCAAACAGAAGAAAAGGCCAAACTAAAACAAGCTATGGCATTCAGTTGCATGCATTGCTTTATTCATCATGACTGCAGGAAAGACTTAGCTCCTGCATGAAGTTAAAATAAACATTCAAATTAATACTAAACACCTTAGTTATATTTTATAACAGGACCCATGGGTGGCAATTTGAAGAGCCAATGGTGTCTCAGGGGTGTGGTATGATTTTCAGTAGCCTAAACTAAAGCACAGACTTGAGACATAAAACACGTAAATTTCTAAGGGTGTGGACACAGACAGCATTATGCTAATAAAAAAAAAAAAAATCACCAATCTGGTTCCATCCAAGGGCAGCTGTTTACTGAATGCAAACAAGCTATTTCCTGCTCCCCTGCCTGTAATAGTGCCTATTAACTGAGACAGCTGAATGTCTATCTATTCCTGACCCGAGCGTAATTTAAACTGCTATGCAAACCTGATGTAAATTACACCGGGATATGTGAACATCTGTCCGCAGCCTAAATTATCTTAAACCTATAATTTTAGCTTCAGAAACCTGAAATTCAGTCAGTATGAGAGAATTCATATATGAATGGAAGCTTATTAGGATCAGTTAACGTATGTGTATAGTCTGTCATATCAGATAGATCCTAATCATCTCATATCACCTCTGGGAGAAGTACAGCACTGACAGTAATCTTCATTCTCTTTTCAAATGGGACATATCAAGCTGGCTGTTACATGGCAAAAATTAACAGAACTAGTCTGGGAGGAGCCCAGGCCAACGTGACTGGAACATGCTCTGATCTATCACCTCTGAAAGGTAGGTACAACTATCAGAGATCCAAAAGGTTGTCCCCTTCCCCCGGTGTTCTCCTGAGAACTGGGGGTAGCAATGGCCTTATTCTCTTTCTCCAAAGACGGGTATTTATCTTTTGTAATTGCCTATGTGGGTAGAGTGTGTGTAATAAGGGTGGGTGAGTGTGCTTATAATGCTCTCTGTGTCTTCAGGAATAAATCTGCCTGGAATACCTGAAGCTATGTAATAAATAGTTAAATAGTGTCTATAGCACATAAGGAGAGAAATCTACATTCCCTCCCTCTCAAAATCAGTAGAATTTTTGCTATAATAGGATGGTTTTACTAGTATAGCTATTCCAGTCAATTGCTCCTAGTGCAGATGAAGCTTTTGCATTTATAACAGCATCTATGCCGTGTCTATGTAAGTACGACACATGACAGTCTCTCTCCAGTTAGGGCAATAGACTGGGATAAGGCATACACAGGTTTAAATCTCTGTTCTACCTGATTCAGAATAGCGTTTTTTTTCTACCACAGATACTTTAATTCAGGAATTTGAACCACTGTCTCCCACTTTCCAGGGTTATTCCCTAACAGTCCAAGTAGAAAGTGACTGTCACATATGTAGTTACAGTGGTCCAGCAATAACACCATATTACTTTCATTAGCTGCATACAAATGTAGAGCTTCATTCACATGTTTAAAATGTAATTAGACACTCTCGTTCTCACTCTCTGTACACCTCTTACTCTCCCAAAGTCTTTCCTGATTAATAGTTCATGGAACCAAATGCATGTCCCTAAAGTGTTTTGTCTATGACATTACTGGATACTTTACTACAACCAAACATGGGAAGGGAGTCAGCTGCTGCCTGACTCCTCACCTACCAGAGCAGAAATCTGGTCAGGAGGCAGAACAACATGCATTTGAAGGGTTTCTTGACATCTAAAACTGTTAGCAGAGGCATGACATTTCTCATTGGTATTTTAACTAGTTTTTGTATATTATAAATACACATAGCAACTGCCTTTCACTCTGTTGATCTTATCATCAGTTTTACCCAAAATATAGTTTACTACTGAAAATCAGCTTTTGTCTATCTAAAGACTAAATAGTATTTTCTTCAATCAGTTTATTTAATAACACGTTTACTTTTTTATTTACTTTTAAATTTGTGTGTGACATGCCATAAAAATATTCTTAGATGTAGAGTGTTTAAAGTGAACTACAAAGAAGCATAAAGAAAAGTCCTAACAACCTAGAACAAG
Organism: Crocodylus siamensis; assembly: GCF_052110815.1. Taxonomy (NCBI): domain Eukaryota; kingdom Metazoa; phylum Chordata; order Crocodylia; family Crocodylidae; genus Crocodylus; species Crocodylus siamensis. The sequence continues at coordinate 108,097,191 of NC_143399.1, forward strand.
GATTTAGCAATTTATTTTTATTAAGTTTTCCCTTTTATTTTATTGAAAATAAATAGCTGTAAAGTGTGGTGAAATGGCAGGAGATAGAAAAATACTTTTTGCATAATATAGTTGCTTTTAATCTTGAGTTATGCATGAGTTCTTTTTGTCTGCTTTTTATTTAAATAAATATATTACTCATAAGGATTTAGTAACTCACATTTTATTCAAATTCAGACAAGTTAAGAATCTGGCAACTTTTTAAAGCAAAATTATAAACTTCTGTTTTACACTCTGGGTAGTACTAAATTAGTAGTCTTTAGAGAAAAATGCTCCTTGCTGAAGTCCTGTATAGCATGTGAAAGATTCAAAAACAAGTGTTAAGAGCAAATTTTTGAGGAAAAACAGTTTAGGAATTTAAAATGATTAATGCAGGTGATTTTTGTCAGATTTGTCTTTTTGTATAGGTATTGCCAGCATTTTGGTTTTCATTACTATTAAACTGAATGAGATTATTTCTGTAGGTGACTGAGAAATTAAGAATCCCTCTTTAAATAAAACCTAGGAGGATTATAATATGATAATTATGCTTAACAAAAACTCCGTTTTTTCCTCCATGTCCTAACAAAAGCCCCTGAGGAGTTTCTCCCCCCACAACCCTCTGCCATTTTCACCCAATCACTTATTATTAACCTGCTATGATAGGAATCATCCATTCAGGTGAGTACTTGAAAGAAATACTTCAGTCAGGAAGCTTGATTAATTCTCCATCACTTGGCAACATGTGTAATGATTTCCACTGCTTCAAATGCTATCGTTCTGATTTAGTTGCATTTTACATCTATTTTTTACTTGCAGTGTGCCAGATAAGGGCCTGGATCCGATAAAAGGCTTAGGAGCCTCAAAGTTAGGTACTTCAGTATCTAATGTTAGGTACCTGGGCCCTTGTATCAGAGAGTGTAGATCTCTTAACAGTACACAGGATGAGTTGAACATCTAAAAGTGGAATCCAGCTGGAAAACAGAGAGCTTGCTGAGCAAGAAGCTCCCTAAAGTCAAAACTGTCAGCATGTGGTTGCCTAGAATTAGCCAGTAAGAATTGCAGAAGACAATGCATCTGAACTTTGCCTTCGGGACTTAGCTGCATCAGTGGACAGTAGGAAGGCATCTCCATACCTTCCCCTGAAGACAGTTAATAGGGCTGTGCGAGGCTTCAGAAAGAGCTTCGGATCCGGAGAAGCTTTGGACACTTTGGGGTCTGAAGCAGCACGTCGGGGTTGAAATGTTGGCCTTGTTAAGCTTCCCGAAGTGGTTCGGAGCTGCCTTAGAGCTGCCTCAGAGATCCAGCTGTAGGGTATAATGGGGAAACAATAAATTATCTATAACTTTGTTGTTTTTTCATCCAATTTTTTGGATGATATTTTCAGGGATGGTAGACTCTGCAGAGAGGATAAAGCCTACCAAGCTTCAAGATTGGTGCAGGGGTTTGGGGGGAACTGCACCCCAACTTCTTGAAAGCAAAATTCCTGTCACATCTATGTGTTATAACAGAGGAGGGTCAAAACTTCAGGGATGGTAGCTCTTTCTGAGGCCACAAATCCTGCCAAGTTTCAAGAAGATGGCTGCAGGAGTTCAGAGGGAATTGCCCCTCAAGCTGTGGACAAGCAAAACTCGTGCCATGGATGACACTGTGAGTTAAGGCGCAGCAGGGTAGCTCCTGATGAGGCCACAATGCCTGCACCCCTAGCTGCTGACAGGCAAAACTTGTGCCATGGACACTTGTGGGACTGACTGTCTCTGTCTTGTGGCATGGGAGCTACTACTGCAGGCCTGGCTGCTAAGCTACTGTGTTACCAATTACCAGGTGATTGTGATTCACTCAGGGACCAGCTCAATACACAGGACCTAGCTAATGTAGCCAGTTCATTGCCATCAATTAGTACCTACAAAACCAGGCTAAGGAGAGGAAAGAATCAATACAGACAGTCAACTGCCCCAAGACAGAGACAGTCAGTCCCACAAGCACCAGAGAACACCATAGTTACTGTAAGAAGGTGCTCTTCAAGTTAAAGCTGTGCCACACAGTAGGAAATAATTAAAGAGTTGTTCAGAAAAAGAAAGAACCCCAGAAGGATCATGCTGTGTCCCTATTGTGTACCTATGTGTTAGGTCACTCACATGGAAATGTGGAGTCTGGTTTCTGCTTCCCTGGATTGTTCTGTATTTTACTTGGACCAAGTATTAGATAAAATGCAGAAACAGCCTTATACTCCTATTCTATACCCCAAAATCTACTTTGAATATTGAAAATTGAATCAGATTCATACTCCTACTCTTTAAAACAAAACCTAGCAGTATTTCCATCTTTCCCTCCAAAATGTAGAATTTTCCCCAAATTTGTAGAACTAAAAAACTCAATTTAACATGGCAACATTTAACATTTAAAACTTCAGTACTTAACATTAATATTCTTATTATGGTAACTTACTGCATTGATATAAGAGGCTACATTCTATAGTTCTGATAATGCTCTGCATTTGGTGCTAGGTCCATATGAAATCTTGGGCCACATCCGGACAAGTGAACATGTGTCTTTTGCAGCATCTCAAAGCAGCTTGAGATGCCAAAGGAGGCATACCACAAGTGAAAAAATGTTCTCCATGCTGCATATTTGCAGCACAGACTCTAAATTTGACACTGGGAAATCCCGGTATCAAAAGAAAACACCCTGGACAAAATAGAGCAGGGCAGGCTACTGGAGCATGCCCAAAGGCAATCAGAGGCTGGATCCTCCAACGAGATGCTCTAGCACTCAGCCACATGCACCCTGTTGCTCCAGTACACACTGCCTCACCATGCTGGAGCAAATAGAAGTGGAGAAAAGCTGGCAGCAGTGGCTCAGACCCAGGCTGTGTCCCTGGGAAGCAGGGACATGTGGATGGGGGAGGGGAACTGTGGGGGCGGGGAGATGGTGTGGGGGTGGAGGGACCATATGGTTTCTGGGGGCGGTTGTGGAGTTTGTGTGGAGGTTTGATGGGGGTGCCATATGCCCACCTTCCCCCACCTGCCCACAGTGCACAGCCCCTGGCACTGGCAGCAGCAGCCAGATGGGCCTTTGGGGTGCTCATGACCCACTGCAAGCACAATGCTATGGTGGTATGGCACCATCTGAGACCCAGGGACCACACATGGTGAATGGAGCTGGTCTGGCCCACTGGCACATGACTTCAGACAGGACTGGGATGGCTGCTGCTACCATCCGGGGCTCTTGGGACTGCATGCAGGGTCTGTGCACCATCAGTCTGGGCATGTGGATGCCCAGCTCCTGCAAACCTCCTACAAACCCCACACTCCCCCAGATCTCACACCCTGTGTGCCCAGCTGCCAGATGGTACCTGCTGGTGGGAGCAGTGGCTGCAGAAGAAGCTGTCCCCACATCCTGGTTAGTGTAGGAGGCAGAGGGAGCTCTGGTTTTTCTATGATAAAAAAAAACAAACCAACCAAAAGCAAACACGGAAGTAGTTCTGTAGATATTTAGAATTTATTTTCTTATGATGATAGAGACATTGGGGAGGCTTCCAAATTGCTTTGAAATTATTATGTCAATAAAACATTGCCAATTAATCTCTCTCTCTCTCTCTCTCTCTCTATATATATATATATATTATATTTAATTGTGGAAGAACACAGATATGGAGGTATTTCAGTAAGTGATTTTGGGATTTATCAGAAAATTTGCCATTTTTAAACAGAGAAAACTAGGATTCCTCCTAGTGACCCAGGCAAAAAAGCCTGCCTAGGGATGGCACCAGGGACCCAGCTGGAGGAAAAATGAGGTGGTTGACCTCCTGGCCATTTGGGGCCAGAAGGACATGCTTCAATAGTTCAACGAGGGCCACCACAATGAGCACATCTTCCCAGGTGGGAGTGCAAGGTACACATAGTAGCAGTGCTGTATGAAGGCGAACTGTGTAGCCATGGCCCACTGGCAGCTGGCCCAGAGGAGGAGCTGGGCAGGGTCAATTAGTTCCAAGTGGCACAATTTGCCCTGCACCAAAGTGTCTGTTCAGGCATGTGTGCTGAGGCACAAATCTCCAGCACAAATTTTTGCTGCTGCTATTTGAGCTGCCATGAGTGCACATGCCTGCATATGTGGACTTGGCCTTGGAGGCTTTGAGGTTCTGATTCAACAGTGTATTTACATACATGCTTAAATTTAATCATGTGCTGATTTCTGGCCAAAAAAGCACTAGAATATGGAGCTCAAGTTTAGCCTGTGATTAAATCCTATTGATATCTATGGGATTTAAACATGTTTAATTAAAGGCAGGCTTAAGTGCATTGCTGAACTAGGGCCTGAGTACACCAATGGCTTGACTCAAAGGGTTAATACATAATGCTAGTTTCAACTGTACAATATATCATTTAAATACTGAAATACAGTGCAAGCCCTGCAGAAGTGCATATGGGAGCGTCATGAATAGCAAATGAATCTATTTTGATCTTTGATGGATGTTTCAATGAATAACAAATGAGTTCACAGTGATTGGACACAAAAAGTGTTAGTGAATGTTTTTCTGGCATAATAAAGGAGTTAGTTTTCTTGACATGGCACTATGAGGCAGTCTATGTTTGGTTGCCTTTCCTTTATTTTGACTGCATGCAGGTATTTTAGGGAGTCCTCCATTTTCCCTTTATCAGTCTATCTTGCAAAGCCTTCTGCAAATTAGGACTTTCATGGTACACAAAAAATGACAAATGATTAAATTATCCCTTAAATTAGCACAATCCATCTTGTTTTTGTTTGCTGTGTTTTGAAAGACAGAAAGTTTAGAGGATGCCATTATTTGTACCTAGCCATGATGGGCAATTGTGAGCACAGTAGGCACTATCACAAACATGCAGGTATACTAGTTTTTCAGCAAAATCTACTAAAGAGCATTTATATGCATCTGAGGAAAGGCAAAATTCCAGTTTAGTAAATTCACACTTAGGAATTCCGTGCGTACCTGGACAGTTCATTGTACAATTATTAGATACTATCATCTTAAGTTCCTTGTCTTTGCTTGGGTAAATCTCCTATTTAAATCAATAAGTGTGCAGCCATATGTTGTGAGCATAAAGGATTTGCCACACAATCGCATATGCAAACACTTAGTTGGACAAGAAAGGGCAGACTTTGATAGGTGAGCATAGATGTTGGCTAAGCTAGCACATTAGGGGGCTGAAAAGTGGAACAGATTTTGACTATTTCCTTAACTTAAAGTTAATATTGTAACGGTGAAAAGCAACACCGTTTCCCCTGTGGTTTCCTTTTTGGAGTCAATTCATCAATACCATTATTTTCATGATTATTGTCATTTACTTCTTCCCACACTTCCAATATGTTAAAGGGATTATCTTTATTCTGTTAGATTGTATATTAGCTCCTAGTCTAGTAGATGCAAACTTGGATATCTGACTACTGAAGAGAAAAATTATAATGATGTGCCTGAAACTGAGCATAAAAATGAGTTCTCTGACATTATTAGCAATCTTGGAGGCTGCATTATCTTTTTCTTTCACAGCAAAGTCTTTATACAATCACATAGCAACCAAAAATTAAATAGGAACTAATTTCCCCTTCCAGTTGCTCTCTGTTAATCTGTTATCTTCACCACATTTTTCTCACATAAGTTTTCTGATAATCTTTAGCACTAGCAGGCAGTTTTCATAAATCAAAAGGTCTTAGAGAACCAATTTGGTCATCTCACTACCCAGGTGCAAAATTCAGCTGCAGCAACATCCTTTAATTTCCTGGCCACTAAGAGGAAAACATCTGCTAGTTATGAGCATGGTCTGAATTAGTAATCATAACAAAATAATGCCATGCCCGTTCAGCTGCGGAGTAATAATGAAGGTTGTTGCATGTCAAGCAAGCACCGTTACAGGGGTGTAGGTTTTCCAGCTATTTAGCTGTTCTAATAAAAGATATCAGATTTACCCAAAGAACCTCAAACAAGCACTATTCCATTTACTATTAGCTTAATATTGTCTGTAAATTTAAGATACCCATCCTCCCCCTTCACTGAGGCACTATTTAGATAATTATTTAAAAGCCATCTTTATGCAGTTTTCCTATAAATAGCATACATTTACCATATTTCTTTTATCTGTGATCAGAAATTTGCACATATTAAGTGACTTTGTTCAGGTGGTCCATATAGACAATAATATTATATTTAATAATATATTCTGGTGTTATGAAACACATATGACTTCCCAAATGCTTAACTGCTTCAGACAAAAGTAGATCATCTAAATATTGTTTTAGACATAAATGCCAGTTCTCTTCTTGTTTGCACCTTACTGCTGCTCTTCTGAACCTGGAACTAAAATATAAGATATTTTCTAGTTCAGGTTAACAGTATATTGGTGGATCTGAATGTAACAGATGGCAAAAAGCCTGCTCATATTGTGTCTAAATTTTTTCAGTACAATTAATGCTTCAATGTTTTATGTTTACAAACCTTCCCACAGTTACTTGGCTAAAAGGTATATGATAAAGAGAGCCCAGTCCTTCCCCCTTAAAAATAACATGCTCAAATTACAAAGGAAATAAAAGAAAATATCTTAACATTCAGGTTCCTATTTCCTTTACCTGTTTATTTATTTCTTAGATTTATAGAAATGAAATAGGCAAAAGCAACAAAGGTAGAAATTTGTTTCCAACTGGTAATGGCAATTTTCAGTACTGTCCAAATGTCATTCAAATCATTTAGCATACCTGCTGTCTACTAATAAATTCTGCACCAAGTCACGCATTGACTCAGTGTCAGTTCAAGTACCTGTTTCTATCTTGATATGATTGAGTTGTAATGGTATTTACATTATTGCAGATAATACTGTGGTGTATTGGAAGGAAAACTGAAATGCAGCTGGTGAGTGAAGCAAAGAGGCAGAAATAAAATAGGACAGAGAAGAGTACAATACAAGTTTTGAGGAAATGACCAAATTATCTGGGTTGACTTGGTGATTGACACGTTTGATAAAATAAAAGCAGCCTCTACTACAGCTTCAATGCATGCAAGGCAAGGAACACTCAAATATTCTCTAAATCCTGGATATTCTGAATTTCATTTGACACACTAATACTGATAGTGGTAGAACAATGTACAATGCCTACTAGTTTAAATTTTACATAGTATAATTCTACTGAGTAATTGGGTTTTTAAGCATTTTTGATTTTCCAGGTTTCCTGGATGAGTGCATTCCTCTGTGTGTGCTATATAGGGACAGCTAATTTATCCCTTGGAACCATGGTTTAACATCTAATAAGATACATTAATAGTATTACCTTCCATGTTTTGGAAGATAATTTCTGGTCCTATATCAAACATAGTCAATAGATGATTATCAATACAGCAAGTCATTTGTGATAGCTAATCAATTTTGTATTTTTTTGTGTTTGTTCATGAACAATTCTCTTGAAATTTCTGCATATGGTCATGTTTTTAAGTTTATTTTAATAAATAACTTTTTTTCTGGTTAGAGCTTATAAAAAAAATTAAGTACTTGAAAATCATAAAAGGATTCTTTTTGCTTATATTCCATCCTCCCCCAAGCACACAGTTCACTAGCTATCATTCCAGTTGCTTTAATGGATGGATCACTGATTTAGTTAAGTAGTACAAAAGCCATTTAATTTTTTTTTCTGCCCAGAATATGAATACAGTGTAACCTCATAAACCGCAGAACTGAGCACCTGCCAGAAATATGAAAATTCCATTTTTTTTTAAAACCGGAGTGGCGGCCAGTCGCGGAGGGTAGGGGGGAATAGCAGTGACCAGTCCAGCAACAGCGGGTAGCTGGATAGTGGCAGCAGTTGCCACGTGCAGGCCTCCCTTCCATGTCTGGAGGGGCAGGGGGAGTGACAGCCGGTCCCGGAGCAGTGGCCATACACAGAGCAGTGGTGTGGGGTGGTGGATGATGGTGGCAGCCATCACATGCAAGCTTCCCTTTCTGTGTCCAGGGGAGTGGAGCGGGAAGCTTAAACAGTGCTGGATTTTCAAGAATTCTGGATTTTTGATATCCATATTTATGAGGCTATATTGTATTTAATCCAGAATATTATTTTGGCAAATATTTGAAACTTTAAGGTTAAGTGTTGCTTTTCTGAGTCCTCATATTAGTGAAATTCCAATAGACATTTGTTTCAAGAAAACAAGGAAGGGTCAGTATAATGATCAAATAAAACTTAGCTTTCCATCTCCAGCAGATATTCATGGGTGTATTTTTTTTTTCTTCCCACTCTTTCCTCAGTGCTCATTACTTTGTTATCAAGATTGCCACCTCATTGTAGCACACCTTCAGAGGATTTCTGAGCATCACAATAGCTGAGAAAATGATTTACACTGAGTGGATTTCAAACTTTTTCTTTTTGTGAATGTGTCACATGCACAGAATAACTGCTTGTATGAGAATTCCCCATTCAGGATCAGCATAGAGGGGCTCTGTATGTTTCTCTGCTAAACCCCACTCAGCTGCCCCCCACTCCCTGCAGCATCTACCATTGCAATAGAGCTTGGGGGTAGAGGGGTGCTGGCAAGAGCAGGAAAATGAACATAGGAAAATAGTGCTGGAAGGGATCTCATCTTGCCCAGCACCCTGCTCAAGGCCAGAGCTTTGCTGACAAAACCATCCCAGCCAAGTGTCTGTCTAATCTGCTCTTGAAAATTTCTAATGGAGATTCCACAATTTCTTTAGGCAGCCTATATCAATGCTTGACCACCCTCATAGTCAGAAAGTTCTTCCTGATCTCCAACCTAAATTTCCTCTGCTGCAGCTTGCAATGGAATCTCTCTAGCTCAGCACTCCGTGTTTATGGATTGCTCCAGATCACAACATAGCTCATAGGCATCCTAGAAACAACTACCATAAATCAGATTCATGTCTGGTATGAATATCTGTGTGAATATGAAAGTATTTGTGCAGACTGAATAAAAGTTCCTTGCAAGCAAAACACTGTTTGTATGGATGTTCTTGGAAACCTGAATAATTTTAATACACAAATATACAGATTAGTGAATGAATGGCTAGGATGTGTTCTTGTTGCAGAGACAGGAAAAAAAGAAAAGCCAGCAGCCTACTGGGTAGTATCAACAGAAATGTCACATGCAAATTAAGGGAAGTGATTCCTCTGCTCTGTTCTGTACTAATGAAGTCTCACCTAGAGTACTTTGTCCAATTTGAGGCTCCATGCTTCAAAACAGATGTCAACAATTTAGAAAGAGTTCAGTGCAGAGCAACAAAAATGATTGGGGGGCCAGGATGAGAGACTTATAGGGAAAGGCTGAAAGAAGTAGGGTTATATAGTCTAGAGAAGAGAATACTGAGGAAGGATTTGATAACAGTTTTCAAATGCCTGAATGGCAATTACAGGGAAGATGGAGATGGCTGTAGGGAACTGGACTAGAAGTAATGGCCTCAAACTTCAAAAGTGGAAATTTAACCTGGAGATTAGAAGGAACTTTCTGACTATGAAGGTCATCAAGCATTGGCCTTAGCTACTTAGCAGAACTGTGAAATCTCCATCCCTGGAAGTTTTCAAGAATGGGTTAGACAGACACTTGGCGGGGATGTTTAAATCAGGGGTGCTCCTGATTAAGAAGGGAGTAGGGAGGTGGACTAAAGGACCTTATCAGGTCCCTTTCAGCCTTCTTTTCCTATAAACTTAGTTCTGAGCTATATTATTAATCTAACTGTATCCTTTGCCTGGGAGCAAATGAACTTGCCCCTATGAGTAGCAATTATCCCTTATGCAAATGTGTCGCTGAATAGCAAACAATTTCTGGTGGGATAAACCAATATACACTTTAAGACACACAAATTATATCCTGACTAAATTCACAGGCAGCAGAGCATACCAGATTCGTAAATGCTTTTGAATAAGAGAATTTTGGAGCTTTAAGTAAAAGCACGGTATTTTGCCCTGTATGCAAACATCTTTCTACAAAGGTCCTAATGGCAAGTTACAACCAGAAAGTGCACATTAAGAAATTATTGGAAATAGAGGACAATAAATGCAATCAGCCCTTTGTTTCTAAGATCTTCCTTTGGGTATCATGTATGTAACTTTCTCTAAAAAATTCCATCATGATGAATAATGGAGATTTTAAAATAATTTCTTATGTGTTTCATCCATGAAAAGATTGTGGCTGTCCACAAGACCTTTATATTTTATAAATATATGCTACAAAATGTAACTGTGTTAAATCTAAACATTTTACTAATATATTCCTTTCATTGTATTATGGTAATAACAGAGTTCAAATACAAATTCCCACTCTAAAGGACAGACAGTGGCATCCGCCAGTATTATTTGAAAATTGTCCCACTGTACAGTATATTGAACTTCAAACTGAAGTCTTCTGCCCTTTGGACAATTTTGGGGTGAAGTTCATCCAGAAACCTTTTTTCATACAACTAAAATTGAGCTTCCTGTATCCAATTTCACAACTAGTCATGGAAGAGCTGCACAACTGGCAATTTTCTTGACCTATAAGGAAACCAGAAGAGTGAATGACTAAGGGTACATTTGCTTTCTGTCATCAGGGCATTCATGTTGAACATTGCTATTTTAAAGGGTGTTTGTTTTTTTGTAGGACTCTGAAAGTCTTTAAAAGTTTTTTGATTTATTTTCTTTACTAGATTTCTGGGCTGGGGGAGAAGGAGTGGTCTTTCAGTTGAGTGGGTAAGGTTTGATATGTAAATACTAGAATACACAGAATGACACAAAGGTATTTATCAGTCTTTTTATTCATTTACACCGCAATTTAGAAAATGGCAAATGTTAAAAATTTAGAGCGCTACTTTTCATTTTGTGCTTGAAAGGAGATATCTGATTTAAGACTGATTTCTTGCCTTAGACGGTATTAATAAATGCATAATCCCATATATGGCATGTGTGGAGGGTGATAATTCCGGTGATTTGTGAGAACATGAAATATTTGTTTGGCAACATAAGATATGGGTCCTTTGTGCCTATTATATAAACCCTTTTGTTGTTTGGCATGACTCACTGATGTCTGGCAGAACATCCATATCCATGTTGAGGGAAATAGTTAAGATTAAATGCAAATAAAATCCCAAAATTCATTAAATGAGCCAGGGGTCAAATTTATCAGCTATGTTATATAGCTATCACATAGCAGTTAACTACTTGTCAGTAATTTGGCTTTACTGCAACCTGCTTGTTTCAAGTGTGCATAGCAGGAAAATGTACATATATGAAAAAAATGAGTCTAGCTCATCTTAATTACAAAAAAAAGCGTAAAGACCTAGAGTTGGTCAAAACATTTCACCTCAGAAAAAATTTAATTAAAACAGATATATTCTGTGGGATCAATTATGATTTTCCCACTTCCTTTTATTGTTTTCATTCTCTCTTTAATGGTCCCCTGGACAGAACCAACCGGTGTCTTTTTCTTTTTTCTTTTCTTTTCTTTTCTTTTCTTCTAGTTTCTGTTTCAGTTATTTAACTTCCAGGGCAGCTCAACTTGCAAGGGGAGAAAGAAGCATAGGTAGTAGCCCTCTTCAGGGGGACAACACTACAAGATATAAAGCAGGGGTGGACAAAATATGACCCATAGGCCATATGGGTCCATGGTGTGATTCAGTACAGCCTGTGATGGATCCCTTGGCCCCACCTGGCCCAGGTGTCATATCCATCTGGTCACACCACCCCCAGGCATGGAGGTGCCACCTACCATTGCCCACCCTGTCCCTGTGTATGGTTTTTACAGGAACTGTAATCCTTTTGGGCCAGGTGGGGTGGGGATGGCACAGCAGCTGAGTCTGGCTTCCAAGCAGACCCTGCCACTGCCACCCAGGAGCAGGTGTATGCCTTGCCAATGCTATCAGACCCCATCCCTGCCACCCAGGCATCCTCAGCCTGTCCACCCACTGCCATGGGCACCAGAATGGGCAGCTAGGGTCTCCATGAAGACCAGCCTGAAAAACCCATGGGCAAGATGTACTAAGCTGGGTGAGTGGGATAGGGCTGTGGGCTGGCAGGGAGCAGTGCTCAGGGCAGGTGGAGACAGGGCTGGGATTCTGGTGCAGTGACCGTGTGGAGCAGAATCACAATCTACTCCCCGCCCATTCCTGCAATAGGCAGCCTTAGCTGCCTGTACCACTTCCAGACACCACTTCCTACTCAACTGAAGCCCCATCCCATCTGCCCAATCAAGTGTACCTTACCTGTAGGGATCCTGGGTCGCTCTTCATGTACTCTACACACCCACTTTGCCTGGTGTCCCTGACAATGAGTGCCAGGTAGACAGGCCCAGGGCCAGATAGGATAAATTGTCATCTCCCCAGGCCAACCCCCCACTCCTACCAGGTAGTGTTAATAACTATGACAGCTATGTCACCAGCAAGGATTCGGCTTCATCAACCATAGGATGTTGTTCCAAGAAAAAGGATTGCTAGGGAGAGATGAGATCCACCTGATAGAGAGAGAGAAGTGAGTCTCTGAAGACAGTCTGGATAACTTAGTAAGGAGGGATTTAAATGAGGTTCACCAAGGTGTGGAGGCCAAGGTCTTGAGGTAAATGGGGAAGCAGGAGATTGGAGGAAGCATAAGAAGGAAGGGGCAACAGGGGAGGCCACCTCTTTTTTGCTGAGAAAGTAGGGCAATCAGCTAGTTAGCTCAGGTGAATGCATATGAATGCACAGAGCCTGGGAAACACGCAGGAAGAATTGGAAGTCCCTGCACAGTCATAGAACTATGACATGATTGTAATAACAGAGACTTGGTGGGATAGCTCACATGACCAGAGCACTGTCGTGGATGGGTACAAAATGTTCAGGAATCACAGGCAGGGGAGAAGAGTAGGAGGAGTGTACTTTATATAAAAGAGCTTTATCATTGCTCACAGCTCCAGTATGAAACTGGAGGAAGGCCTGTTGAAAGTCTCTGGGTTAGGGTCAAAGGGGAGAAAAACAAGGGTGACGTCATGTTGGCTGTCTACTATAGACCACCAGACCAAGAGGATGAGGTAGATGAGGCTTTCTTCAGACAACTAGCAGAAGTTTCCACATCACAGGCCTTAGTTCTCATGAGGGACTTCAATCAGCCTGACATCTGCTGGTGGCCAAAACAGCAGTGTACAGGCAAACTAGGAAGCTTTTGGAGAGTGTTTGGGACAACTTCCTGGTGCAAGTGTTGGAGATACCAACTTGGGGCTGTGCTTTTCTTGACCTCCTGCTCACAAACAGGGAAGAATTGGTGGGGGATGTAGAAGTACATGGCAACTTGGGAAGCAGTGACCACAAGATGATCAAATCAGCATCCTGACAAAAGAAAGAAAAGAGAGCAGCAGACACTAGGAGGAGAGCAGAGATGGCTGCTCCCTACCTATTTCCCAGATTGCAATCAGCACATCCAGTGAAAACCTAGAGAAAAGCATAAAGGGAGTTCCTGCAGGTTGAATGCCTATAAGCTCCATCTCCCAAAAAAGCTTTTGAACAGTAAAACATTTCCACTGCTAGAAATGAATTCCTGTTTGTGGCCACAGACAAACAGGATTCATCAAGGGAAGAGAGAGAGACAAAAGGCTGGAGGACCTGGGAAAATAGAGGAGAGACAAGAATAGAAGAAAAGCAATGGATTGATTTGGGAAAAAGAAGAAAATGCAGAAAAAAAGTGTATACCCAGTAGCAGCTGAAGCAGCAGCCTTTACCCCTATATTTCCGGAGTCAGTAATATATATTTAATCCTGACTCTTAAAATGCATTAAGTGTGTGCATATGTCTTTGTGTGTGTGTGTGTATGGGTGTGTGTACGGGTGTGTGTACATTAAATGTATTTTAAAAGGTCAGGTTTAAATATTCTATGGGGACAGAAATTTCCCTCTAGCTAGTCTGCTTCTCACAATTTATTTGAAAAATTATTGATCAAAATGTTGCCTCCTAGCCCTCTCCAGTTTCTTTTCTGTGCTTGTACCATTGCTTTGTACTGAATTGTGTGAATACAGACTTCAATGCTTAACTTTATATTTCAGTTTAAGAAAAAATAGTATTGGCCAGGACATTTCCAATCAGTGCAATTGTGTATCAACTTGTACTTACAAAAAGTTTGATCATCGTTTTCCTCTGAATTTGCAGCAAGTTTTTCCTTAACCTTAAGGATTTCATAGATTTCATAGCCATCAGGGCTGGAAGGGACCTCGGGAGATCGAGTCCAGCCCCTGCCCAAAGGGCAGGAAGTCAGCTGGGGTCATAGGATCCCAGCAAGATAAGCATCCAGTTTACTCTTGAAGGTGTTCAACGTAGGTGCTTGAACCACCTCCGCTGGCAGACTGTTCTTCCAGTCTTCGGGCACTACACCATAGCGCCAGGAGTTTTCAAAGATCCGTGCCAGGGGCTGGGCTATGATGCTCGCCAGCTCCTTGAGTACCCTGGGGTGCAGATTGTCAGGGCCGGCTGACTTGAAGGTATCCAGCTTCTCAAGGTGTTCCTTCACGAGGTCAGCATTTATGGAGGGTAGGGGATCCCCATCACCTAGATCTCCCTGTCCCATAGCAGGCATGGGCGTCCCATGGGACTGATGAAAGACTGACGCAAAGTACCTATTTAATAGGTTGGCTTTTTCCTGGGCATCAGTTGTCAGTTGCCCCATCTGGTTTAGCAGGGGTCCAACATTGCCCTTGCTTTTCCTCCGGCTCCCCACATACCTGAAAAAGGACTTTTTGTTGTCCTTGATGCTTGAAGCTAGTTGGAGTTCAGTTGCAGCCTTGGCTTTCCTGGTTTGCTCCCTGCAGGACTGGATCAGTGCAGAATAATCCTCCTTGGAGGTCCTCCATCCTTTGTAGGCTTTCCTCTTTAGCCACAGGAGGTCCGCTAGGTCCCTGGAGAGCCAGGAGGGCTGCTGTGCCTTCTTGCTGCCTTTCCTCCATGTTGGAATAGGTTTAGCTTGTGCATTGAGGATCGCTTCCTTAAGAAGCAACCACTCCTCTTGAACTCCCATCTCCCTGGGGTCATGGTCCCTGAGGGCCTGACCGACTAGCCTCTTGAGCTTGTCAAAGTCGGCTTTTCTGAAGTCAAGGACTTCTGTGTTGCTGACTGACTTGCCAGCTTTACGGCGGATGGTGAAGGTGATCAGCTCGTGGTCGCTGTCACCCAGCTTCCCATCAATCACTAGGTCACCGATTAGGTCGTCCCCCCTAGCCAGTACCAGGTCGAGAAGTGCTTTGCCTCTCATTGGCCCATAGACTTCTTGAGTCAGGTAGAGGTCATCCACGCACGAGAGAAAGCTTTGTGACCGCTCGGATTTTGCTCAGTGATCTTCCCACGAGATGTCCGGGTAACCGAAGTCACCCATGACAACCAAGGTCCTGGAGCAAGCAGCCTCAGTCAGCTCCCGGGCAAACTCCTGGTCAAGCTCAGGACTTTGAGTGGGAGGTCTGTAGTAGACTCCCACCATTGTGTCCCCTGTGCCGTATTCCCCATGAATTTTTACCCGGAGGGTCTCTAGCTGTCCATGCTGGTTGCCAACATCAGCTTGCAGGGACATGTAGCTTTCCTTCACACGAACCCTCCTGTACAGGGTATAGCCCTCTATACCCGTGGTCCAGTCATGGGTGGAGTCCCACCAGGTCTCCGTTATCCCAATGACGTCAAAGGATAAACCTATCAAAATTAAAGCCAAACATTCTTGCTAGCCAAGTAGGGTTGGAATGAGGTGCTTTGTTGTCCTTGCTTTCCAGTATTCATAGCCTTTTTTATCTATGGAAAAATAATTAATAAGTAAACATTGTACATCCATTTTATAGACATAAATTCAAATAGACATGGGAATAGCAAGGGAGACTCAGATCCCTTATCCTTGCATATGATCCATTTCTTTTTTCTCTTTGTCTTGTACCAGAAGTATTACTTATTAACTAACATTGATGCATACCTAGATAGAATTATGCCAACTGAATACTCTCAAAGAAAACTTGAGGGTTTGGGGGTTTTATTCCATTTTATTTTATTGGCTTAACCCCAATGAAAGCTATACATTTTATATTGATTTTATTTTTACGTTTTGATTTAATGTCCAAAGGTTTTGGGTTTTTTTCTAGTATGGCTTTTTAATTTTCCATGGATAAGTGAATCCCATCTGTCTGTCTTCAATGTAGAACACAGAAGCCAAATGTTGTGAGTAATTAGCTGTTAACCTGCAAGTCTTATTTTAATTTTAATCATGGACACTTCTACTCCCCACACATAAAGCTTATTCTCTGCATGCTGCAGCTGCAGTGGTTATTGACCTAGTCAGCCTGAAGACTGTTGAACGTTTTACTTTCCTAAAAATAAATCCTGAAACTTCTTAGCTAACATATTTCTTTATGTAACATATTACGAGGAGAAGTAGGAGATACAACTAGTGATAATGATTAAAAAAAAGAAGAGTAGACTCAGATCAGAGTTTAAATCTATGCATAATTCAGTATCTGTGAATTATTTCAATATTCTTATTAAAAAATCTTGCTAGGCTTAAAAATGTGTCCAGGCCTTCCATATAGTTGCTTCTTTTTTAAATTAAAAGACCATGCTCTCTGTATTCTTATGAAGGAACACAGTACATAAACTACACGTCACTTTTGTGCATTTATATATGTGTAAAGGCACTTGGAACTGTATAGACTTACCTGAGCTATATCTGACTGAGGTAGCCTGGGTGACAGAAACCTTGGTATACCTTAGATACAATTACCCTAAAAAATGTGTTGATAATGTTGGATGGGCAATTATTTTGGCTGTAGGGATGCTTAATGAATTTTGGTGAGCTGTCAAGACCTGCAAGGCTAGACCCACCCCATGACATGTGCCCTGCCCCCCAGTCGCCATCTAGGCTACCAGTTCCTCCCCCAGAAGCAGTATTTTGGGAAGGGGGTTTGCCACCTTGAAACTGTAAAAAAACCCCAAAAAAACAAAAACAAAAAACAAAAACAAATTATATAGTAAAATTCAAACTTCTATTATAATATTTTACTTTTACTTCAAAAATATGTTTTTGTCCTGATTTGTGTGCGTTTTCATAGTGTATAGAGAGATGATTGCATAATAGCCCCAAATGAAGTCTCATTTTTGTATATTGCATGTGGGATATGGGTAAGTGGATATGTGGTTTGTTGGGGTGTGTGGGTGTGTGTGTATGTGGGGTGTGTGGATAGGTTTTCAGGGTCTTGGTGGTTGGGTATGGGGTTTGTGGTGACTGTGGGTATGGGGTTTGTTTGTGGGGATTCACAGATGTGTGGGTGGGTGGGTATGGGGTTTTGGGGGGGCTGTGGATATGTGGAGGTTGTGAAATATATGGAGGGGGAGGGTGTGTGGGGGGTTTGTGCAGTGTGAGGTGTGTGGGTAGATATGTGTGTGTTTATGTTGGGTGTGGGGGAGGGTGTGGCTGTGCGTGTGTAAATGTCTAGGGTCTGTAAGTAAGTGTGTGGGGGTAGGTGAGTGGGCATGGGGTTTGAGGGGTGCATGGAGGAGGAGTTTGTGTTGGGGTATGCAAGGTTGTGCAATGTGTTTGGTATGTGAGGGTGCATGTGGGGCCCCCTCTATGAACATGCCTTCCTTACACATGCCCCTCCATTGCACTCAACCTCTGCACCAACAGCAGTAGGTGATAGGCCCTCAGGGCATTCATGATCCGTGACAGGTGAAGCTTCCCAGCAGCATGTGGTCCTTGCTAGCTCCCAGACTTCACATGGCTCAGCTGCCGGTTCTATCATGTGGGGTTCACATGCAGTTCCCATGTCTTCTTCCTGAGTCCCACACCACTGGGGAGGGTCCCACTTGATGAAGCCAGCAGTGCAGGTCATGTGGCTTGGCTGGGATGGCACGGAGAGGGGCGGAACCAGCTTGACCCCATACCATGGAGCTTCTGGCTGTTCCCCATGACCTATACATGGCAGTGAGTGGGGCCAGGAACACTGGCTCCATCATAGACGTCTCCCCACCAGAGGTGTGTGGCTTGGGCAGAGAACTCAGGAACTGCATGTGACCCCAGGGAACCCTGTGCAATGGAGTCAGGTGGACCCTATGTCCCTACTGGCCTGGGCTCTATACTCCTGCTGCCTTGCCCTGGGCCCCTGTCAGCCCCAGCCCTGGGGTACTGGTACATGCCACACAGTCCTTCCCACCTGCCACTTTGCTGCTGCCTGCCACTGATTCCCCCCTACCCACTGCCACCGCTGCTTCCAACCCACCCACTGCCACCACTGCCAATCCCCGCTCTCTCCCCACCTGCCACTGCTGCCATTCCTGTGTCTGCCACAATCACTTCCCTACCTGAAGGGCCAGGGTCAGAGTTGTACCATGGACAAGGGTGGGAACAAATGCTGGCATAGTCTTAGTATTTATCTTTTATTAATATTTTATACTATACAATTAAACTAGGAAGGGTGCTAAAGTGATTGAGTCATCACACAAAGCTTAGAATAATGTTATTTCAAAATTCAAATGGAAGTCTTTGTTGCTATTTTCTTATCCAGAAACATTAAACAGCATTGACCTATTCATTACTGAAAGTGGGAAAAAACGTTCATGACTTTAGCTCTTTTAATAGATTTCATAGATTTCATAGACATTAGGGCTGGAAGGGACCTCAGGAGATCATCGAGTCCAGCCCCCTGCCCAAAGGGCAGGAAGTCAGCTGGGGTCATAGGATCCCAGCAAGATAAGCATCCAATTTACTCTTGAAGGTGTTCAATGTAGGTGCTTGAACCACCTCCACTGGCAGACTGTTCCAGACCTTGGGGGCTCGGACAGTAAAGAAATTCTTCCTTATGTCCAGCCTGAAACGGTCTTGCAGGAGTTTGTGACACGCCTGGGCCAAGGGTTAGCGAGGAGTTAGTTAGGGTACTTCTGGAGAAGCTGGACGTGTTCAAGTCCGCTGGTCCGGACGATCTTCACCCTAGGGTTCTACAGGAACTGGCTGAGGTCATTGCAGGACCCCTGGCACGGCTCTATGAGCACTCGTGGTGCTCTGGCGAGGTGCCGGAGGACTGGAAGAGGGCCAATGTGGTCCCTATCTTCAAAAAGGGAAAAAAAGAGGACCCAGGAAATTACAGGCCAGTTAGTCTGACCTCAATCCCGGGTAAGCTCTTTGAAAAAATTATCCTGGCACACATCCAGGAGGGCCTTGCGGGGGAATGCATGCTCAGGGGCAACCAACATGGGTTTATCAGTGGCAGGTCTTGTCAGACCAACCTGGTGGCCTTTTACGATCAGGTCACCAAATCATTAGACGCAGGGGTTGCTGTGGATGTAGTCTTTTTGGACTTCCGGAAGGCTTTCGACACTGTCTCTCACCCTGTCCTCATCAAAAAGCTGGGAGACTGTGGTGTCGATGCCCACACGGTCAAATGGGTCGCCAACTGGTTGGAGGGCCGCACCCAGAGGGTGGTAGTGGATGGGTTCTTCTCGACCTGGAAGGATGTGGGCAGTGGGGTTCCGCAGGGCTCGGTCCTCGGGCCTGCACTGTTCAACATCTTCATCAGTGACTTGGATGAGGGGGTAGAAAGCACCCTGTTCAAGTTTGCTGATGACACTAAGATGTGGGGGGATGTGGGTGCACTAGAAGGGTGCAATAGGCTACAAGCTGACCTTGACAGGTTGCAACGGTGGGCGGATGAGAATAAGATGGGGTTTAACACTGATAAGTGCAAGGTGTTGCACATGGGGAGGAAGAACCGGCACCACACTTACAGGTTGGGGAACTCTCCTCTTGCCAGCACGGAGACGGAAAAGGATCTTGGAGTCGTCATTGACTCCACGATGAACATGGGCCGGCAGTGTGGGGAGGCAGTCAAGAAGGCCAACCGTACCCTGTCATGCATCCACAGATGCATCTCGAGCAGGTCCAGGGAGGTGATCCTCCCCCTCTATGCGGCACTGGTCAGGCCGCAGCTGGAGTACTGCGTCCAGTTCTGGGCGCCACACTTCAAGAGGGACGTGGACGATATGGAAAGAGTTCAGAGGAGGGCCACTCGTATGATCAGGGGTCAGCAGGGCAGGCCTTATGAGGATAGGCTACGGGACCTGAACCTGTTTAGCCTCCACAAGAGAAGGCTAAGGGGGGACCTTGTGGCCTGCTACAAACTGGTCAGGGGGGATCAGCAGGTATTGGGGGAGTCCCTGTTCCCCCGTGCGCTGCCAGGAGTGACCAGGAATAACGGTCACAAACTGGCGGAGGGTAAGTTTAGATTAGATATTAGGAGGCGCTACTTCACAGTCAGGGTGGCTAGGGCCTGGAACCAGCTTCCAGGGGAAGTGGTGCAGGCTCCTAGCCTGGGGATTTTTAAAAGGAAGTTAGATGAGCACCTTGCCGGGGTCATCTGACCCCGGTGCTCTTTCCTGCTAAGGCAGGGGGTCGGACTAGATGATCTACCTAGGTCCCTTCCGACTCTAGCTACTATGAAACTATGAAACTATGACCTCGTCATCCCTTGGGGCGCTCTGGTGAACAGACGTTCCCCCAGATCCTGGTGGTCACCCCTGATAAACTTATAGGTGGCCATCAGATCACCCCTGAGCCTGCGCTTTTCCAGGCTAAAGAGTCTCGTGGCTCTCAGCCTGTCATCGTAAGATCTGTTTTCCTGACCTCTGATCATGCGCGTGGCTGTCTTCTGGACTCTCTCAAGCTTCTCCACATCCTTTTTGAATTGTGAAGCCCAAAACTGGACGCAGTACTCCAACTGCGGCCTCACCAAGGCCGAATACAAGGGGAGAATGACATCCCAGGATTTGCTCGAGAAGCATCTATGGATGCACGCCAGCATTTTGGTCGCTTTACTAGCTGCAGCATCGCATTGCAAGCTCATGTTCATCTTGTGGTCAATAATGACCCCCAAGTGTCTTTCTTCTGTAGTGCTAACCAACGTAGCACTGCCGAACCTATAAGGGTGCTGCAGGTTTTTCCTCCCAAGGTGGAGAACCTTGCATTTATCTAGTGAACAGAATACCTCAGGCCCTCAGGCTTTCTCATGGCCCAGAGTCTTGTGTGTTGGAAACATTATGTACATTATTCCCTCAACCTTTGGGTGGAAAGGTGGTTCAATTGTCTCAGGAAATATATCGCCTTTTCCTAGACCTTGTGGTGGGGTGTCTACAAAGTCTAGCAATCTGAAAATCTAAGTGGAGTGGGTGGGCTGAGTCAAAGCTAGAATGAATAGGAGTTGTGGTAGCTTGGGTTGCAGTTGTCCTGTCTTTATGTGTCCCTCAACCCTACTCTTTGTGCACTGACATACCTCCATTGATGAACAGGCTATGAGCAATAGCTGCCAGTTTCATTGGAGACAGCACAAAAATCATAGCAGTGGTTCTGATTCACAGGCATTCCCCATGGATTGTTCCTCATATCCCATTTTTCCCAAGATTTGTGAGGACTGTAGTTCGTCTGTTTGCTTGGTCAGACATGTGGGTATCTACTGAATGGGGACAGGAGGCAAATGCCATCTTGTAATAGAATAGCTATAGAAAGAACTTTAGAACCTTCCTTGAGTTTCCCCAGGGGAAGGATCATTTGGGGTCTAATTTTTAAATAATTACATGTCTATTTGATAGTCTGTTTCATCTCTAAGGCTATTTCAGACTACAAAAGCATATAAAGGACTACATCCTCAGTCTCACAATGATATCTGCATCGGAAGACCTCCATCCACATCAGTGGGATTCTGCAGTAGCTCAGAGATCTCCGTGCATGAAGTTCATGATTGGATTTCAGTCTAAAACATTCTTTCAAATACCATTTAACTGAAAATGGGTTATAGAGAAAAGGTGTTAATAAAAGCACAAGAAAATACCAAATATGCACTTGAGGCACTTTAACCCTTAAAATATTTTACCCAGAAATTAACCTCATCTTCCATCAAATTAATGATTCAATATTTAAGATACTGTATTATGTTAGTTGCCTACTATAATACAGCAACAACCCAACTCTCAACCCTGAGTCCTGGGGATTATACTGAGATCTTTAAGTAAAGCAGCACTTCTGGGCAATCCTAGAATATGATTCTAAAAGTAATTCATCTACTAAAGTTCACCTTAATTTAATGTATTTGTAGAGATAATTAGAATACTGGCTCTGTTCATTAACATTTCAAATCTCATTTAAATGTAAATTGTAATATTCTCTTTTTGTGCAAGAGTGGGTAGTTAGTGTCATTCATGAGTAATAAGTAATTTGTTCCTCATTAGCTGTAAGAATAGATAAAGATATAGATCAAAAGAGGATAAAAGACTTAGTTAAAAATGGTTACCTGTCTAAAAAAGGGAATTTAAAACAAGCATGCATTGTTTTTCTATAATTTTACATTTTTAATTTGCTACTAACTCATAATTCAGAACATTTGCTATTAATTGGTTCTCTTTGTATTATTCATAATGGGAGTGTTAGAGTACAAAAATGTTTTCACTTGGTGACTTGTAAGAAATTGTGTGTAATTTTAAAATATTCTTTTCATATTAGCTCAGATTAAACCCATTTAAAATGTGGAACGATACTTCCAGATATACTTCAAAGAGCTTTAAAAAATCCTTAAAAATAATGCAGACAGCCCATAAAATGTACTCATAAAGAAATCATAGTTCATTTATGCAGAAGGTGGTCATGGATATGGCTTGAACCAGTGTGGAAAGCTGTTATTTGGAAGAGTTTCTAATACACTGTGAAGTGTATATTAGGAGAAAAGAAAGGAGTTTCCTTCTTCTTTGGTTAGATCTGTCACCATGATGAGAAGGTAGGATTCTTCTAAGTTTTTTCCTCAAAGAGAAAGGAGCAGATCACCAGTTTTTTTGTTGTTTCCTATGCTTCTAAATGGAAACCAAGGGATCAATAAGTAAAGAAAATCCCATTTTGAAAAATCAACAGCCAGTTGCATAAACTGTTTTTCTACTGATTTTTGTGAGATTTTTCATAAACACAAATTGTGACAGAAAATGAGGGGAGTTGAAAATACCTTTTGAGAACAGGATTCAAATTCAAAGGGATCTCAATAATTGCAGTATGGGACTATAGACAGACACAAAATGAAATTCAACAGAGAGATGTGAAGTACTACAAATGGGGAAGAAAAATCAACTGTAGAAATACAGAATGGGTATTAAATACTGCCTTAACCGTAGCATTACTAAGAAGTACGATGAGTTACCATAGATCACAAACTTCATACGAGGCAGAGGGCACATCTATGCATGCAATTAATTTGAAGCAATAAACTCCAGTACAATTTTGCATTGAAGTGTTTTGCTCCTTGGCACACTGCTTGAACATGTGCCCAGGACCACAGCATGTTGAGCTGGGCTGGAATAGCTCTGCTTGGCGGGGGGACTAGGGGAGCAACCTGCGGCTCAGACCTAGCTCAATGTGCTGCAGAGGGGTTGGCTGGGGCACAAAGGTGCTTCAGTGCAGGGCTTGCTGGCAGGTGAGGTCAGGTCAGTGTCTATATGCACATTGCTGAGCACAAAAAAACTCCTCAGCATGATAGTACTTGTATTTACCTGCTGCAGAGTTTATTAGTTTCCTGTGGCATAATAGGGCCACCTATCTAGACAGTGAAGTGTTTACTGCATTGCTAATTAGGCAATTGCAGTACACATCTCATGTAGACACATCCAGAGATGTCTTTTCAAGAAAAGCAGATTAAGTTTTGGGTTACATTAGAAGAAGCATTGCATGCAAGACAAAGGCAGGAGTGCACCATCTTTCCAGTGCAAGTTAGACCTCTGTCTACTTTTGATCACCACATTTTAAAAAGGATGTTGAGAAACTAGAAAAGATCAAGAGGACACGATCAAATGATAAACAGTGTGGAAAGCAAGGTGCTTGAAGAATGGTTGGAGAAACCAGATATATTAGTTTGCAGAAAAGGAGGTTACATACAGACGAGACAGAAGTTTCAGAATATTTTAAAGCTGTCATGAAGAAGATGGAGAGAAAAAATATTCTGTTCTGCCAAAGAGGGTAAGATCTGAGGCAACGAGTTTAAACTGTAACTTAACGAATAGGGGCTGTGAGAAGATGTTCATTGTTCATTTGTAGCACTATGAGTGCCCCAGCACTTTGTTGCACTTCCAAAATAGACTGTTATCAGGGATGCACATATCCTAGGGATGCACACATTAGGGCTGTGCAAAGCTTTGGTCCCTGATTTAATTAGGTGGAGATCTGGCCTGATTCAGTGGCTGAATCTCCAAAACTGAATCAAATCAGAGGACCCTTTAATTTCTCTGAATGGAATCAGAACCCTCTGAATCAATTCAGAGAGATTTGGAAAGATTTGGCTATTCAGACATAGACACAGCTTTAAATGTTTTTTCTACATACCTCTAGGTAGCAGATGGCTGAGATGCTGTGAATGCTGACATGCTGTGGTGCATGGAGTATCCCACAGAAGTGTGGGGGTGATGTCCCCAGTGCGCTTGGCAGCAGACCTGGAAGTTTAACCAGAAGCACTTCCAGTTCACTTTCAGATCCACTGGAGAGGGTGCAGGCCTCTCCCTCCCCCCTCCCCCCCGCACTCTCCATCTTGGTGACTGGTGCCTCCTGAGTTGGGGGGGCATCCAGAGTCCCCCCACGGCTGATCCAGGGATCCCCCAGTGCACTTCCCAGTGGACTCAGAAGTGGTCCAAAAGTACTTCCAGTCCACTTCCAGGTTCACCACTGAGCATGTAGGGGGGTCTCTTGCACTCCTGTGGGACGCTTCATCCACCCCAACATTTCAGTGTTCACGAGCCACACGTGGTACTTTGACGTATGTAGAAAAAACATTTAAAGCTGTATCTATGTCAGAATCAGCACTGAATCTTCAGATTCAGATTTGGTCAAATAAAATCAGGAACAGTGATCCAAATCAATTAATTGAATCACTGTTCCCGATTCTAGCCAAATCCGAATCTGAATCTGAATCAGATAGGGCCAACTTCGCACACCCCTAGTTTACATCTCTCCATGGGCTGGATCCCTACAAAGGCATCACAAAAATGTGCTCTCTGTTCCCCCCCACCCTCCAGGGAAAAAATGAAAGCCTGTCCTTTTCCACCATGGGATAGGGAGACCACTGGGCTATCCACTGGAGGGCAGTCAGCTGTCAAAAATTCAGTGCTGCCCCAATGTCCAGGGAAGCACCAGCTATGTGACATCTCACTGCCCTTCTTGGGAGAGAGGTGAGAAGAGAAGCTTCTATCCTGGTGCCTTGGCCATAATAGTGACTGCCATCTCTGCTTCCACATGGGCACCAGCTGTCCCAAATTTTCTGGTAGTAGCAAGTTTTCTGCCATTCCTGTTGCCAGGCAGCTGCATTGATCATGCCACCACCACCCTCACCACTCCCTCCCCCTCTCCACCTGGAGCCTGCCTACTTGCCTGAGCTATGTGGAGGCCTGGTGCTTCCCTCCACAGCTGTAGCACACCCTGGGATCACCCAAACTGGGTGCCTGCAGGTGGGTGCCACCTAGAGGGGGGCCACAGCTGCTGCAGAGGGAAGCACCAGCCCCACCACAGCCCAGGGACCACTTCAGCTGTCAGCAGCTCGCCCTCCCCTCCCCACTGAAGAGGCAGGTAAGTCAGTGGGGTGTGGGCACAACGTGGGGGTTTGCTCAACCCTAAATTGAAGTGGTGTTTTTTAAACCTTACTGCTTCAATGTAGGTCCCCCATTTCAACTACACGTGCCTTAAGGCACAGAATTAGTTCATTATCGTCAACAACCGATAGTGCCAGTAAGCTACCCATTCCCATTCTAGATGATAGTACCAAGCTATCTCTTGCTTGTATTTGTATTCTCTTGTATCTTGTATTTCTTGCTTCTCCGTGCTACTGCCACTAGAGTATCTTCTGCATGGATGATCAGTGAAAGACACAGAGAGATCTCTTGTGCCAATCCAAATTTGGTTATATGTAAGTTCTTGAGGGATCCTCTCCAGTGGACCTGAAAGTGGACTGGAAGTCCTTCTGGTAAACTTCCTTTAAACAGAATGACCACTCCTCCACTCCATATTTCTGAGTATTTCTGCAACCCTGTGCAATTCCCATTTGTTGGATTGTACTCTCCTTTTCAACTACTTTTAGGGATTTTTCTCATCTCACATTGATTTGTTCCCTTGTAGTTTCACAATATAGCAAAACAGAGAACACATAGGTCCAGATTATGAAGTGGTTTCATTCAATGTAAGATCATAGGAGCTGTGTCTATTCACAGAGCTCAAGATATGGCCCATGTTATCTAAACATTTTTAGCACTTATGTGGCCCCTGTAAGCATAGGATGTAAGCAGCTGTAATACATCTATTTATCTTTATAGTATTTCTTAGATACAGGGACATAATGTTATGCAGATTTTGCAATTGAAAGCTGCGATGCAAAGGGAATAAGATACAGTATTATTTTCCCTGGGTCATTCAGGTTGTCCACAGCTGAGCAGAGAATTGGACCTGGGTTCCTTACTGTCAAATGTATACCCAGGCTACTAGGCAATCTTTTTTTCCCTGTAAATAGCAAACACCATTCATATTTCTACTTCTTTATTTTTACGTGAAAAAAGCAAATGTAAAGAAAGTGTCTGTTTGAGCAGTTACTTCCTTTCAACCCTTTTAGTCATGTTGCCTTAATATTCAATATCTGTAATAAATAACTGTAATTGCCTCAATCCCCCGGAAACCAGTTAGTACTTGTGCATTTACACCACTTTCCTGTAACCTTTTGGAAAGTCCACTCATCAGTTTATCATTAAACAGAAAACTTTTCCAGATCTGGTTTTATAGGAACTGGCTGTCACTTTTGCTTTGTGTTATTCTCACTCACCCTAAAGAAGTTGTATTTATTTAAACTTTGGTTTAACTGCCCATCGTTAACTTTCAACAGAGGGTGTCAATATTATTTACATCATTTTTAATCTTGATTAGAGTTGGGCTAAGCAGGTAGTTCATGCTTTTGTGAACAAGGAGAAGAGTTTTGTCCTTTGAGACTTTTAGCTATACTTAAGGATGCTTTCAGTTGAGAAAACTGGTGATTCTCAGTTTATTCTGGTTAATTAAAATGATTATATAAAGTTTATTTTTTTAGAAGAAACCTTACCTTTTGTCACTGTGGGGAACCATATTAGAGAGTCATATATTACCAAAGGTTGTATTTAAGTGCCCAAGTACCATAAGATTTGTGTTCCCAACTCCAGTAGCATTAAAAGTCAAAGGTTCTGACCTGTCTTGCCACAGATGTCCATGAGCATTTGTACATGACTTGGAGGTTTAATTCTCTCTAAATTGAAGTGGTGTTTTTAAAAAAACATCACTTCAGTTTAGGGAGAAGTAATCCCCCGCTTTGTATACACCCGTGTTGAAGCTCAATTCTTACCTGCCTATCCAGCGGTGGGGGAGGAGTGAGCTACTGGTGGGCCAAGTGGTCCCTGAGCTGTGTGCTTGCTTCCTTCCACAACAACAGCACCCCCCTCCCCACACACACACGCACACACACAGGTGGCACCTGCTTGGGCAGTCCTGGGGGGTGGGGGGGTACTGCAGCCATGGAGGGAAGTACCGGTTCCCCACACCACTTAAGCAGGTAGGTAAGCTCTGGAGAAAAAAAACAAAAACGATCAGACTTGCCACTTTTTTTTTTTCTTCTGTGGAGTCTGTCTTCCTGGCTGCTGCTGGGCTACCTGCACAGGCTGCCTGCAAAGACCCTGAGCTACACGGAGCCTAGTGCTTCCCTCCACAGCTGTAGGGTAGAAAACTAAAACTCCACATCGGTGTTTTACTTTGCAGCACCCCAGTCATTTGCTGCATCCTGAAGTCAGTTAAGGCTCATTACACTGCTGAATGTACTACAGCAGCTGGAATTAGCGTGCAATAAGCTGCTGAATGTGTGAACAACCAAGGCCATTAAAGTGGTTCAAAATACATTTAACCCACTTTAAATTCACTTTAAAGTGTCGTCTACAAATGCCCCATAGTACCATTTGTAAAAAAGCTGATTTTTCCCAGTGTCCAAGACCAAAATTTTACCTTCTCCTATTTCTGGACAGTTTTTTTGCCTGATGCATCGCACCTTTCAAGGTGAGCTTATTTTATTTATTTATATGTATATAACATTGGCTCTGCAAACTCTTACTGTTGAACACATCACTTCTAAGTATTAATTAGTTGACCATTTACTTGTAGGTAACACAAGGGTTAAAATATCATTGGTCTACACTGTTGCTTTAATAGGGAAAAGTTTTAGGAAACAAGTATGACCCCTGAACTGCACCTCTATTACACATGACTAAAAGCAAAGCAAATGTCTTTTAGGAGTCTGTTGTTGGCTTTAAAAAGTAAAATGCAAGTTTCCAAGTACTCAAAATAGAATATAGGATTTCTAAAGCAGCTTGACTTCTTGTTGGGAAGGAAATGAGTGCTACTCACATTCAGGATATTATTTTCTACTTTATTCATAGTACTGAGCCAGATGTTCAGCAGGCCTAAATTGGAGTAGCTGGATTGCCTTCAGTGGAGCTCTGCTGATTATCACCAGCTGAGAATTTGACCCAGAACTGGTAATTACACAAATCCTATTTCTCTTGAACAAAGATAGCAAAAGCAGTGATGATCTGCACTTGTATAGTTTCACCTTCTGGCACTCAAACAAATATACAAGCTTGGTGCAGTCCCTTTTGTTAGCAGCAGCTTTTATGCTACTTTTCCAAGCATGTATGAGCATTATGTCTGGATATATCAAGAAGTTCAACGGGGCTCACATTAAAAGGTTATAAATGTCTGCCTCCAGCATGTTCTTGGTTAAATGAATCAAATTACTTACAGTAAACAACTGTTTTGATGAACTTTGTTGATATTTCTGCCCTTGTAAACTGTCCATGAAGAGTTTTTGACTTTTAGGAATGTGTCATTTGATAATGACACATCCTTGTTTATGGAAATATATTTCAGTTAGAATATTACTCCTGAACTATTTGCTGTGACAGTTGCTTAGGGAATTTGGGATTCTGTACTTGGGCAGCATTATTAGTCACTTGTGTCAAACAATATTATTTCTACCTCCTGATTGGATGATTACTAAATTCACCGAGAGATGAACAAACATTTCTTACAAAAAACATCAAAATCCACGATGCTTTCTTCTCCATTATTTTAACATTTACTAATAGGAATATTTATGAACAGAACATTCTGCTTAAGTGAATTCATTCATTTAATTGAAGAAATGTGTACATTATTATTATTATTCCTTTTTATTTTTACACATCCCTTGAAGGCCCCCCCCCCCATATATTCTTCAATAACCTAATAATATTTGATCTGGCTTCATTTGTAGCTATTTACCCATAGTTTTTATTTTAACTGATTTTAGGCATCCAAGGTAATTCACTTACCAGCTTGAGCTCTGGTTACCCAGCTTTGGACCTGACAGGCAGTAAATTTGTTGTTAGGCATGCAGCAAATATCCATTAGAGTGCCAGTTCAGTAAAAGCTATCAACACTGGTGAATGCTCTGGCTTTGGAGAAGAAGTTGAATTTAAATAGCACAAAGTTTTTGCTCTTACATTAGGGAATCACATGTGATAAGTGACTCATTGAAACATACTGAATTGAGTCAGATCCTTAGCTGGTTAATACCTAGCTTCATGTAGTGGAGCTATGTCATTTTACCTGAGTTGAGTTTCTGGCTAAGTTATTAAATGTACAGTATGGAATGTCTTCAACAATATTTTCAGATACTATCTATAGTGCAAAGTGCTTCATACCTTATACTATACAATCAAAAGATTAAACAGGACATTTACCCTTGATAGCAAAGTGATGTTGCAGGGCACCCAGGGCACAGGGACAGTAGCAACTTCTGGCTGCTGGTGCAACCATGATTGCACAACTGCCAGCAGCAGCCATATTTTTCACCCCTGCCTCAAGTCAGCATCCTGCCTTATACCCCTGGTTATCATTTTCATTTAAAAGAGTTAGATATCTTTATTCTCTCACAATAGGTCCTCTTTGAATTTTCTTTAGAAAGCCTTTGACACTTATAAAGCATTCTTAAAATGCTGTTAACCTTTCCATCCCAGACATTAAAATCTGTTAACAGACTGTGGGACCTTTTTGTTTGTTTGTTTTATGTAGCAGACACTCTAAAAATATCTAACATATGGTGAAGAATTGTAACAAGCAGCTCACAGGATATCCAGACACTCATGAACAATTGCTTTTCGGCTTAGAAGGGAAAAAACAGCATTTCCACCAGAGCTTATTAGTGTCTGAAGGTATCATTCTGCCATTCAACATTCAGTAACTACAGTTATTGCCTTAAAGATGAATTAGGGAGGGAAAAAAGTTAAGTCCTTTCATTTCCATTTATGATGTATAAAAATGTCTCAAAAATCTCTCCCAACAGAAACATTTTTGCTAGATTGTTTTAAAACATTAGAGTTATCAGTTCCTCACTTCATTCTTGCCTAAGGACCCTGTCAAGGTCTTTGGAGGATACAAATAGTAATACCACATGAGACTGCAACCTGAGTTTCAGCCTCCAGAGAAAGGTTGTTGATTCTTATTTGCAGTATATTATTTTACTGCCTATATATTATTATACAACATTCAGGTGTCCATTGAAATAATTGTTATGCTCCCCACTGAGTTCAAAGGAACCTTGAATCATGTAAGAATGTGTAGTTCACCTGAGTGGAATATATATAATATTGTGTGTCACCTGCAGCCTTGATCTTTTAATTATGGTTGTTTTTATGTGAGATAATTAGGATAAAGAGAGCTTTGGTAGCAGTAGCTATTTTGAAGATAGGCTATGAGACACAGGGCACATCTACACAAGATGTCTACAGCAGAACTGCTTAAATAACTCCAAAGTAAAGTCTTGAGTGTAAGCTATTTCTAGCTAGTTTATATTTGTGGTCCTTTTGCATATCTTGAAAAGAAAATGAACAAGTGAACTCATGCTGTTATATTCCACTGCACCTGGATGTAGTATTTTAGTACCTTTTTTAATAGTTACTTCAGTTTTGGGGCTGTCTTATATATGATAATATCATTCATTTAGATGGACCTCATTCAGTGCAGTGAGGAGTCAGGTCTTAAACTTATTGCAAGTGTGAATGAGTAGAATTATAGTTCAAGATTACTCCATTGATTACGGGGCTTTCATATGTTAAAGGAAAACATGAGATAAATAAACAGTTACTGCTCAGAAAGCTATGTTAAGCAAGACTACTTTATTTACTCATTTCAAATTGAATCTTTATTTGTTAAACTGATGCACAAATAAAACAGCTTTTGAGATACTTGGTAAAAGACACACTTAAATCCAAATCAAAAGAAGACATGGCTTTTAAAAGAAACTATTGTTTCAGGAATATTTCATTTAGAGGATGTATAGGAATAAAAAAACCTCTTAGGCAAAGAAAGTACTTCTGAGGCTACAGGAATCCTGAGGCATAAAGTATTTTCAAGACAAGTACACTAAAGTAATTCTGAGCATAAAGCCAGAGAAAGGCATAAAATAGGCCTGATTTTTCCACTGCCTTGCACTTTGTCAAGTCATTTATATCACTGCAGTGTAATATAATATGCTATGAAATCCAATAGATATAGCTTTAAATGACTACAAAGGATGCAAGGTGGTAGACAATCAGGCCCAGTATCTTAAAGATAATTTAATAATATATTTAAACTGCTGAAGGTGTAAACATGAATATATCAAAGCAGGCTTAAAGCAAAATGTTAATGTATCAAAGAAGAAACTAGTCTGAGTTGGACGGAATGAATGCATTCCTATTGACTAGGTCTCTTTGTCCTAACACATCAGCTTCTGTGACCATACTTCAATTCATCTTTTAAAAAGCATCTCTTTTCCATTTGTTAACCAATGAAAGTTTTAAAAAGTTTATTACTAACAGATCCTAAACCTGACCAAGTTGACAACAGTAAATATAATATTTATGTAGTAAAACTTCCCTTAACTCTACAGTAAAACTTTCCAGAAGTATTTTCTGATGCCTTGGTTTAAAAACTATTATGTTGTCAGGTCTAATAAAAGATATCCCCTCTGCTCATGAGCCCTGATTGCTTTTTCCTTTAGACCAATACAGCCACAACCTAGATACGACACATGGAAGATATCGTATTTTAGCTGATATCAGGAAACAACTTTGACCACCTGCAACCTGAGATCCTTCTCTTGCCTTTGTCTAAGGTAATTTGCATCATCATCACAGCCTCACAGAAGAGCTGAGACTCCTTACCAGCTCAGAACTGCTGCCCAGAGAGTTTTTCCATCTATTGACTCCTCTGTGAAATCCTATGAAATATGAACTTCCATTTCTACCCAGGAGAACTTTTGCAATCTTTTCTCTGATGCCTGATGAAGGGTGCTTGTGACCAAAAACTTGCAATTAATGATTTTTTTTGCAAAAATCTTGTTGGTCTAATAAAAGATATCACTCTGTCCACAAGCCCTGATGTCTTCAGGAAGCATTTTGGTGGAAACTTGCATTTTGGTATATCCAATGTTTTGCACTAGACAGCATACGCAAGGGGAGGCAATTATTTTGGGTGGAGGGCTGCTTACCGAATTCTGACAAGCTGTAGAGGGCTGCATGGGTAGCCCCACCCTTTGACAGGTGCCCTACTCCCTGGTCACCTTCTTGGGATCAGAAATCCCTCCCTCTAACCCCTGCCCTTTACCACCAGAAGCCCCTCCTTTTGCCCTTGGAATTACTCCTTTCAGCAAGGTGTTTTGCCATCTCAGAACCAGAAAAACAACAAATTATATACTAAAAATCAAACATCTATGGCATTCATTAATTTGATTTCAAAAAATACTATTGTCCTGATTTACATGGGTTTGTGTAGTGTACATAGAAAAGACTGCACAATAGCTTAAAATGAACTGTTACTCATGTACTTATGTGGGGGTGTGGGGGGCATGACGGGGTAGGTATAGGTTTGTGGGGGGCTGGGGTTGTGTGGGTATGTGGAGGCGGGTGTGGGTGTGTGTGTTGGGGTGGATAGGTGTGTGGAGTGTGGGGGGGGGAGCATGTGGGTGTGTGTGGATATGTGGGGTGTGGCTGGGTATGGGTTTTGTGGGGGAGAAGGTGCCTGGGATGTATGAGGGGGTGTGGGTGTGGGGGCTGTGTATCTAGCAGTGCAAGGGAGGGTGCATGTGTATGGTGGGGGGTGCTTGTGGGACTCACCCTACAAACACATGGACTCTCTCCCTTTCCCTCCCTCATTGCACAAACACACACACACACACACACACACACACAGAGTCTGCTTTTCTTACTACGCACACATTCTCTCCCTCTCCTTCCTTTCCTTATTGCTCTCTCAGTCTCTGTCTCCCCCTCCCTCATTGTACAGACACACACATACAACCCTGCCTCCCTCTCCTGGCCCAAGGGTATCAGCACACCCCTGCAGTCCAGTGATGCAGCCAGGGCCACATGGTGCCATAGCAGCTGCATACAGGAAAAGCTTCAGCAGGCAGAGACTTCCTTGGGGGGTGGGAGGCAGGCCTGGGCTGGCCTTTCTTCTGACTCCTGCCGGCTTATCCTGGGTCTTGCTGCTCCTGTCTCTTGTCAGCTTTGAAAGGGAGCTTGGAGCAGATAAATATTAATCTTCTAAACTGTGTAGGTGCCCCATGGCCCAGATTGAATGATCTGGTGGGCCGAATCTGGCTTATGAGCTGTAATTTGCTCACCTGTGGCATTAACATACATTAAATGGATTGTGTTTAGGAAAAAGGGAATAATCAGACAAACATAAAGTTACATCAAAAAATAACTAGAGAGTTGCTGTCCCCACTCCCCCCTCTCCTCCCCCAAGTCATGTGTTTAGTTTGTGGAGCTGTTAAGTGACACAACTGCAAAGGTTAATTTAGCATAAGTATAAGGTGTCTTTCATACTTACATGGGCTGAGCAATCTGAGCACAGTGAGGTGAGTTATGACTAGTATAAAATGTCTCCCTTTTCAAAAGAAGAGCTGCTCAATTCAGGAGCATTCAGTTCCTTCCAGGCACTGCATACCTATTAGGTGTGTAACTTCCTGACTGTCCTCTAAACCAGTGTGTGACAGTGTAGAATGTTTACTACAAAAAATAGTGCCACGGTGCAGTGATTTAAAATGCCCTTGGGAACAACTTGTTCCAAGGGGAAAGAAACAGTAGGTGCAAAAAACATATCCTCAGGCTTCTGAAGAACTGAGCTCATGCTGGGCATACTTGGAATCATTGAACAGATACTAAGTCACTTCCAAACTCATGGTACCTTGTCTGAGGACATACAGTAATATTACCAAAGTTGTTCTTGAGCATATCACACTGCCACAACTGGATTGCCTCTTAAACATAAAATAGTACAGGCACATGTGTCCAGTATTGTGGGCAGACTAATTAGAATGAACAGGCAGTGTCACACAGAAATACTATTTAGCCTACCTGTGTGCTTCGTAGACAAGGCTTTGCTGCTTCTGGTTTTTGAGGCATCCCCACTGAGATTGTGTAACATGTTCATGGGCACTGTTGCTAGACACAGTATATTTGCTTTTTAGACAAAGTAGGCTTAATTGATGGGATACTCATAGACAATTGGAATTAATCTAGTTATGTATGCTTTTCCCCATCTCTTTAAAAAATCAGATGATATCAGACAGTTTAGGTAGAATATTAAATTTGCCTTACAATTTTATTTCCATTTATGTAATTGTATGGGTTGGGTTCCCAGAGCTGAAATGAGTGCCTAAAGTGCCATAGGTGGGGTTTTGTTCTGCTTTTTTTTGTTTGTTTCCCTTAAACATGATATTTGACAACATGATAACTAAAATGCTATGACATACTACTGAATAGTCTAAAGCTGTTAATTCTACCAGATTCTGAGTAAGCAGCTCTTCTTTCTCTGTCATTGTGTTTCTGCTGCAAACTCTAGTTTGGCACTATCAGGCAAAACCAAAAAGCCTCCTGTCAAGATATTCACACAGGCACTACAAAGAAATTGCTGTTCTTTTTCTTTCCTTACATTCAACTCTAAACCTTATTGCCTTTTTATTTCAGACTTAATACTCAGGGAATGTACATTTTTTATTATTGCATTGAATTGCCTTGTTTATTGTTGTACAGTTGGTTGCCTGGCAGAATATTTCACTTGTTCCAGCCTACAGGAATATTCAACAATGGTAGAAAGATAGAAGATTTGTGAAAATAATAATAACGAAAACCCTGTTTTGGAATCAAGTACTTTAGTTCTTGCTTTAATTGCCTGACCCTGAAATTTACTATTTGTAAGCCTAGGTGAAAATATAAATACTGCTAGTTATTTTTATATAACTGTTAGGTCTAAGACAGAAATAGAAGTATTGAAATTACTTGCATCCAGCTACTGCTACTTGAAAATACTAGGCTCCTTTACATGTGTGCATTTACCGCACAGTAGCCAAAATTATTGTGCACTACAGGCATACATCTACATGTGCTCACACATACTGCACAGTAAATATGGCAACTTAAGTTGACTTGAGTGTAAATGTGATAAATTTGATACCTGCATCATGCAGGTATTAAATTTATGTTCTATTCGTTACTGTGCAGTAATGCACAGGTAGATGCCTTGCTGCACAGTAACATTGTGTGTATGACTCACTTGGGGCTAACTTTAGTCCCAAGTAGTTCATACCCAGCATTTATGAACTTTGCACGTGTCGATGCCAGCCTATTCCTCCTTACTGTACAGTAAATTTAAGACTGCATAAAAGCACGTGTAGACATGCTCGCTGAGCCAGATTGTCAGCTGTGTATATGCATGTATCTCCACTAATATCAATGGAGTTCTAACAGTTTAGGCCAGCTGAGAATCTATGTATATTGGTTAGATACAGACATTCAAAAAGCCCAAGGCAGAATCAATCCAAGTTATATACTTTTCTGTAAGTGGCATAGTTTAGATTGGTAGTGAACAGAACATACATTCACACTTTGGTGGAGGGTGAAAATCTTAAACCAGGTTCTACTATTTTGAAACCAACCTATGCATGCCAAACTTCTGTTCAGTTATGGGTATAGACCAGTTTCTGAATCACTTATATTGGTAAAAGTGTAATGTCTGTAGCTGGCCATAGTGGTCTTGTTTGGGTGTATGATAGTAATCCCACAACGTTAATACCTTTAGCTCAAGAAGTGGCCTTTTGTTCCATCTTTTGCCCTGTCATACCTGATTGGTGTGTCTAAATATTATAATGGTTACTGCAGTACTTTCCACATAAGCAGATGTCTCTATTTCAGCAATCATGAGTGCAGTGTAGCTTTAAAGGTAACTTTAAAGTAAAAATCTCAGGTATTGCTTGTGGTCTAGCTGCATTTACCATAGAGTTCTGCACAGGTAACAACTCCACGTTCACTACCACACTGAAGAACAGAGTAAATATTTTGTAGTTAACTTGCACTGAGCTCTGAGCTGCCTCAGCTAGACTGAAGTACAGGCATACTGGGGAGTGAAAATACTTTTGTGTACAAAGATACAGCCATCAGTCACAAGAAAAGGTAGTATTAAGCACAGCCCCTTTTCACTGGAGGTCTGTCAGTTGTGCTACTCAGGAGCAACCTTTGGAGGAACCAAGATGCAGAAGAGTATAGCTATTCCTATGCTTCAACATAGGAGAGTGGGGAGAGTAAGTAACTGTCAACACTAAGCTGCTTTTCATGCAGATAGCAGCCACTCCAGGGAAGGCAGAAAGCATGTGTACACAAGCACAGTTTCTCCTGGCTCTAGCTCTGCTTCATCATTTGTGCTAGCATAAATCATATTACAGCCTGGGTAATCATTGTTTTTATTACAGGGTCACAGCAACTAACAGAAAGTGTTGGCTTGTCTATGTGCACCTTCTGCCAGCTTCTAGGTGATGGCAGAAGCCTTCTTCAGTCTGGAAAACTTAACAGAAAAAAGTGGTGGTTCAGCTGCTTCAGGGGAGCTGTGAATGTAGATAGGATAGACTTGAATTCTTCTGGCAAAACTATGTTGTGTAGACCAGGACTAAGTTACTTCATTCTTTAAAAGAGTACAAATGTAATTCTGTCTCTAACTTTCTTTCTTTCCTTGCCTACTTTTTCCCTACTGGAGATATCTATAAGCAACTCCTTGGTCAATTCATATTTTGGGATTCCAAGTTTTTTCTTTCATGGGGATAAAATGAAGTTTTATTTCCCTGCATAGCCCCATGGGGTGCAGCCAGACATGCATGAACCTGTGGTTCCCCAGAGACAAATAGCTCAATAGATAGGTAGAATAGATATGGTTTTTGTTGCTGGACATCAGGAACCAAGCCAAACTTCTTGTCTATCAAGGTGTTGTCTCACCTACTGTCATATGGGTGTGAAACTTGGACAATAAATCAGAAAAGCCTGAAAGCTCTGGCATGTTACCATCAACAATGTTTTCAGAAAATGATCCATATCAGTGGGAAGGACTGAAGAACAAATGCCAGCAGTCTGGCTTAAACAACTCTATCAGCACTAAAGCTATTTTTATATGGCACCAGCGCTATTGGACAGGATAGCTGACAACTGACTGCCAAACTAGGTCCTATGCACCCAACTCACTGATGGTCACTCCTCTACATGTTGGCAAAAGAAGAGATTCAAAGGCACCTTGAAGGCAAACTGACAAAACATGATATTAATATCAACACTTGGGAGACTTAAGCACAGAATCATCCCCAGTGGAACTGGTATGTATGTCAAGGGCAGTCTTTTCAAGCTAACTCACTTCACTATGGAGGTGGATAGAGGAGACAGATAAAGGGCAAGAGCTGTGACTCAATATTACCCTACTCCTTCCTCATAGAACTATTTTCCATGTATGCAGTCAGACTTTCAGTTCACCAATTGGTCTCTTCAGCTGTATCTGAACTGAACAATGCCTTTTCTATTAATTGGAAGACTGGTCTTGTGTTGAGGGGCTGTCAAAGATGTTGATTTATGGGATGCTGTTTGAATGAGTGGGAATGAATATAGTTGGACCAGTGGATTACACTATCTGTTACCTAGAGGCAGTACCCCTATGCTCAAGAGCTGCCTTAACAATTAATAATACTTCTGGTACACAGATAGGCATTTTTGCTGAGGCCTTAACAGAGTTCGGGGGAATGGGGGAATTACACATCCTACTACAAGAGTTTTCACAGCTCCTTCAAGGCAGACTCTTACACTTTTATCTACCATTCCAGATGGCCAGCCTAAGGGAGAGGTTCAGTCAAACTTTTAAGCAACTACAGAACAGGTTTGTTAAAGCAGATCCCAAGAACTGAAACAAACGCCTTCCCTATTTCTTTATTATAATTCATGTCTCAATGGATTTCTCACTTTGCAAACTCCCTTATGCTCTAGAAAATCAACAGGGCTCTGTGTCTCCTTTAAAAAGCTTGTAAGAAGTGGGCACCATGGTCTCAAAATGTATTACAGTATGTTTGATAGATGCGTAAGTAAGTGCTTTAGGCTATTTTATTTTTTTAATAGGAGATTTTTTTCTGTGGACATTATAATAAAGGTGCCCAAGGAAGGGTTTCTTATCTAGTGGACACAATGAAGGAGATGGTGCAAATATTCTTTTCTTAATCAAAGCTTTCCTAATTGAAGCAGTTTTCTTTAATAGAACTTTAGAACAAAATATTATCATTTTGTTTTAATATTTCAATAGTTAGAAGATGGAGCAAAGCTGAGTATAGATAAATTGTCCCATCTTGGGGTACAGGCACGCTACTTCAGTCATCATTATGTCCAGGGCTCTGCCTCATCTCAGGAAATCATGCAATGTTCCAATTATTCCTGGCTTTCTTATATGTAAATATTCACTGTATTTTACATAATTTTCCCTCTTGATCCAGTTAGGACCTTTTGTGTAATATTAATTACCTAAGAATTATCTGACAATGATTATTTCATAAGCAAGTTTTAGAAAGAACTCAGTGATTCCTTATTTCACAAACTGTCCATTCCACAGTTCAAAAAAAACATTTCTCTGCTTATCTTTATTTTGCTGAACATACACATCACCTATAAGGGTTAATAGACCCACCCCTAATCAACTGCTGTACTTAGCTGTGTTTCCTGCTATAAGCATCTAAGCATTATGAGAGTCCTGTTCCATTTAGCATAACCATCGGTTTAATATGAATCTAAAGGCTTAGATATTTTATCTATCTAAGCATAACTAGTAAATGTCACTTAAAACATTTTAGGTCACATTTAACTTTACCTGACTCAAAATCATTGTTTTTCCAGTAACATGCTTCTCTTCTCCCCAGCATAGAAAATCAGTTCATGACTAAGTGGAAGGGCCTGTGTGAGGGTCCTATCCACTGGATCAGAAAGGGAGAGTACAGAATCATGTACCCAGTAAACAAGAAAAAATAGAAAGTCCCAAAATCCTGATTGGTGAGGTAGACATGAGAGTTGGTCCATGAAGATCTGGAATCACAGATGTAGAAGCTGATAAGCCTTAACATTGTTAAGACAAAAACTTGTCCACATGGGCGACTGGTGCCTCCTGAGTCTGGGGAACACCAGATCAGTGACTGTGGGGTCCCCCAGCGGCCTATCTCAGAGCCAGCAACAAAACCGGAAGTGCACTTCCACTGGCACTTCCAGCTTTGTGACTGGCACTTCCAGGGGGTACATGGCTGATCTCTGCCTACACATCCCCAATGCTTGTTCAGTTATTACAATAAGGAATTCTGTCTACATTTTTCCAGGTCAAGATGTACCGAACTGAGATCAGTCCCTGTAAAATTAGAACCTTCAACCTGTTAAATAACTAAGTGACTGTAGAAACACAAAGCAAAAACACTGGGCAATGTTAGACCTTGGAATTCTTGAAGACTCCAAGAATTCTTAATATAGTCCCATGGTGTTGGTCCTCATGCTGAATGATGCCACAATATTTCTGCATAGACTTTCAAAGACTGATAAATATTTGTCATTTGTCAACAACACCTTGATCACCTCAGAAAATCTAAATTCATAACAGGTCTAATTTCAACAAAAGATAACTGGCAAGGACCCTTTTTCTGCCATTTTAAGACAAGACAAAAAAGCAGATTCAGGTACAACATTACTGTAGTTTTTAAATCAAATTTTGCAACTTTAGTGGCAACTGCAACAGATGTCACCCACAGGAATGCCTGTGGAACAGTGGCATGTAATGAGGCTGTGAAGATAAGAAACTGCCCTTGGTCAGCAGCTGCTGCTTTGGTGTTTGGGCTTTACCTCTGTTCTAAGGTCAAACTTCTATCTCTGCAGTCACTTCGGAGCAGTCTGGGCACACAGTTTTCAGAGTGTAGAGCATTCTGCTACAGCCAAAATCTTTATAAAAGCTTAAATACTCAGCCTTTGAGAGAGAATATCTGGCTATAAAATGGTCCAGAGAATCACTGCAGTATTACTATGTAAGATCTTCTTTCTACTTAACAATGTGTGTATACCCCTTAAATGTCTACAGACAATGACAGAGACCAATCTTTGCACCACACAGTGCTGGAACACTTTGTATTTCATGAATGTCAAAATGCAAACTTATTTTCTTGAGATGGAACAGTGACATTAGATGGAAAGAAATGGACCAGCTGTCTGTTCTGTGGAAGGGAGCCTCAGATGGAATCTGTGAAG
The DNA here is from genome assembly GCF_052110815.1 of Crocodylus siamensis. Classification (NCBI taxonomy): domain Eukaryota; kingdom Metazoa; phylum Chordata; order Crocodylia; family Crocodylidae; genus Crocodylus; species Crocodylus siamensis. Next base: position 108,137,849 of record NC_143399.1, read on the forward strand.
TCTCCTTGCAACTTGCTAATAGCATCATCTCATTCCTTGTAGGCAAATAAAAAAAGGAAAAGTTCTCAAACAGAATTACTCCTTCAGGAATATAGAAGGGACCGGGTGAGGTACACTGGTTTGACAGTTAAAATGTCTTGTCTCCTTCTTGATGGGGGAGGGATACTTGTTAATAATCAGCAATGCCAAGGCATCATGCAGTCGGTGGGCTTGCACAGATTTATTTTATTGTATTGTATTGTATTGTATTGTATTGTATAGTATTGTATTTTATTCAAGAAAGTCCTCACTGCATGAGATATTGGACATATGAACAAAAGAATTTTGCCCCACATCTTAAATATATATATGTTAAGTAAAAGTCTTTTACTGAGGGCTAAATTACTGCAGGTCAGCATCTTCTAAACCATGTACATAAACAGTTACTGATGAGCAAGTGGAATATGACAATGGCTTGTCTCCCTCCCTTAGTTCATACTTATGTGCCCTTCTTTACATGTCTGCAACTTTAAACACTGAAATTCCACTGAACTTTCTTTTACACCTTCAGACTTCTATGGTCAACAGGAATTGGCATGCAGATGCTTCATTGCTTGACCAGTATGACAAAATATTTATTTTCTTCACACTCCCAACATTACACTGTAGTCCATCTGCTTTGGTTTTCAGACTTCATAAGGTTATGAGAAGATCATCTACTCTTAACAGTGATTTTTGCAATGGACTTGCCTATGTATTGATATTACTAGAGTATTTTGCTTTTTCTTGATGCACTGCTTCTCTGGTGCTGTCCTTTGTAACCATGTTATTCCATCTTATTTATGAACTATTATCACTTGCAGTTAAGCATTTCTTTGCTATTTGGAAGTGTGCCATAACTTTCAGAACTTCCTTCTGAGGATGATGTTGCTTTGCTTGTCTTGCTCCTCTTAAAATGTATCAATCCTAGGTTAATCATGATTTTATTATAATTTTCTGAGCATTTTCCAAGATTATGTAGCTCCAAATGTCTGACAGAGTTGGAAATATTACCATGAGGTGTACTTCAATTTTAATTTAGGTAAAATTAATTCATTTTCAATTAGAACAAAGTTTAGTTTTCTTGTTACTTGAATCCCTAAGCTGTTATTTCCATTGACATTTCATGATTTTCAATATTCAAATTGATGTCCAAATTCTGTTGCCACTCACTGATGATTTAGTCTGAAGCCAATCAGTTGAGTAAATGGAAACATTTATATTGCTATAACCGAGAGTAGAATTTAGCTTTTTAATTATTTTGTTTCACTTCTTGATACTTTTCTCCATTCATATGAACTTGCAGCATCATAGGCTCTTGACCTTTTCCTGGTTTCTACATGCTCTTGGTCCACAGTGTAATTGGGATAAGGTAGCCTACAGGGTTTTATGAAGTAAAGAATACTGGCCACTGTCTGAGATAGAATACCGCACTAGACCACTGTTCTTTTCTAATAAGGCAATTATTATTTTCAGTATACCCATTCAAAATCATTTGGTAAAAAATGTCACTTTGATGACCAAATTATACTGATCCTACAGAGCTCTGCTGAGAATTCAAGTTAGCACTGACTTGGTATGCATATCTAGAGGATCTCAAAGGATTCAGTCAGCTTTGGTATGCTGAGGGGAAAGATAATGAAAGAATTTTTTTCCCCCCAACTTGCCAAATACTATATGTAGCTAATTCTCTTTAACATTGACATGCTATTATCCAATATGTTGTCTAGGATGCTGCTTTTGGGTAACTAGAGGGTAGCTGAGGGTGCCTTGACTCTCCACCTCCTTCACCAGCTACTAGTCTGACAGGGTAGTGTAAGGATCTACTCCTTCCCCATCTCCTGCGCCTCTCTTGGGCCTCTTGGGCTTTGACCTTCTCCTGGTGAAAGCTGCTGCCTACCTCCCTCTCTGAGACCACCATGAGAATAGGAAAAGCTAAACAACAACAACAACAACAAAAAACATGGGGAACAACTCCACAGGGTGTTGAGCACTCTCACCTGTGTCCTCCACATCTCCCCTGACAGCCATCTCAGTCAACCGGTTATTAGTAACAGCTGAGCAGAGGCAAAGGAGAAAAATGAAAAACAGACCCTCATTGGGTTAACATAAATCACCCCAGCCCACCACATCCACCCATTTCACGGGGCTCTCCCTGGGCCGTCTGAACCACCCTTAGGCCTCTGGATTCAGTCAATCCACAGAGCCCCTCTGGGATATAAACAGTCCTCTGCACTCTAAATGCATTCACTTCTTTCTCAGCATCCTTCCTGAGTCAACACAAAAGAAAAGTTCTCAATCCTCTGCAACCCTTGGGGTCTCAGTCAGCAGAGGCTTCTCCTCCTGAGCAGTGGCTCTTTCTACAGGGCTTGCTGTGACACTTGTCTCTTAGGATGACTCTGTCCCGTTCTGCCACTGTGGCTGTTGCTCTCTACCTCTGCCTTGAGAAAGGGTCTATACCCCAGGTAACCTCTCCCACTCAGTTAGCTGACTTGGCTTCCTGCTTACATGACTCAGGTGCTGCCAATCTTTCTACTTTCCTTCCTACTGTTCTATTTTGTAGTTTTTTTATGACTTTAATAGACTCAGGGGCTGGTTAGCAGGGTGCTAAGAGCTAAGAACTTAGATGTGTTGAGGGTCCAGGATGGGTGCACATTCCTCAAGGAAACCATTCTTTGGGCTCAGAGTGAGTCAATCCCATGGCAGAGGAAAAGGGGCAAGGGGACCAGGAAGCCCCTTTGACTAACCAATGGCATCCAAGACACCTTAAGGGGAAAAAAAGAGGTGTACAGGAAATGGAAGCAGGGGGTAGCTAACCAAGAGGAGTATAGTTCTTTGGCAGGCAACTGCAGAGAGTCAGTCAGCAAGGCCAAGGCAAGTCTATAACTCAGTCTAGCGTTAGGGATTAAGGACAATAAAAAGTCCTTCTTTGGGTATATTGGGAGCAAAAAGAAGGTGCGGGGTAGCATAGGACCCACAGAGGATGGGCAGGGGGGGCTTAGTGATAGATAGCAGGGACAAGGCAGAGCTCTTCAATGAGTTTTTTTTCCCTCTATCTTCTTAAATGGGAGTCTAGACAAACCCTCCACATACATCATGGACACCAACAAAGGGAACATTAGCTGACCAATGGTCAGTGCCAACACAGTAAAAGACACTTGGAGGGACTGGATGTATTCAAAACACCAGGGCCAGAGGGACTCCAGCTATGGGTAATGAAGGAATTAGCAGGGGTCATAGGTGATTCACTGGCAAGGATATATGAGCGCTCATGGTGCTTGGGTCAGGTTCCAGAGGATTGGAAGAGGGCTAACATCATCCAAATCTTTAAAAAGGGGAGGAAGGAGGACCCAGGGAACTATAGACCAGTCATCCTTACTTCTATCCCTGGGAAAATCCTAGAAAAAATTATCAAGAAGCACATCTGTGGGAGCTTGCTGGCTAGTGTGATGTGGAAGGGAAACCAACATGGGTTTTTAGCAGGCAGGTCCTGCCTGACTAACCTAGTTTCCTTTTAGGTAAGGCCACCAAATGTTTAGAAAAGTTTATTAAAGAGGATCTTTGAAAACTCCTGGTGCTCTGGAGTAGTGCCCGAAGACTGGAAGAAGGCCTATCTTCAAGAAAGGGAGAAAAGTAGATCCAGCTAACTATAGGCCCATCAGCCTGATCTCTATCCTGGGGAAGATCTTAGAAAAGCTTATTAAAGAGGCCATCCTTAATGGACTGGCTGATGCCAACATCCTAAGGGATAACCAGGGACATGGGTTTGTTGCGGATAGGTCTTGCTTGACCAATCTCATTTCCTTCTATGACCAGGTGACCTATCACCTGGACAAGGGAGAAGAGATTGATGATTGTTGTCATATATCTTGACTTCAAAAAAGCCTTCAATCTGGTATCCCATGATCACCCCTTGGCAAAACTGGCCAGTTGTGGCCTTGGGTCCACCAAGATCCTCTGACTGGAGAACTGGCTCTGTGGTCAGACCCAGAGGGTAGTAATTGATGGAAGCCAATCATCATGGTGCCCTGTGACCAGTGGGGTCCCCCAAGACTCTGTCCTTGGACCCATATTGTTCAACTTTTTCATTAATGATGTGGACATTGGAGTCAGAAGTGGATTGGCCAAGTTCTCTGATAACACCAAACTTTGGGGCAAAGCATCCACACCAGAAGACAGGCAGGTGATCCAGGCTGACCTAGACAGGCTCAGCAAATGGGCAGATGAGAACCTGATGGTGTTTAAGGCTGAAAAATGCAAGGTTCTCCACCTGGGGAGGAAAAACCTGCAGCATCCGTATAGGCTTAGCAGTGCTACGCTGGATAGCACTATGTAAGAAAGAGACTTGGGGGCCATCATTGGCTGCAAGATTAACATGAGCAAGCAATGCGATGGTATGGCTAGTAAAGTGACCAAAACACTGGCTTGCATCCATAGATGCTTCTCAAGCAAATCTTGGGACATCATTCTCCCCTTGTACTCAGCCTTGGTGAAAACCAGCTGGAGAGCTGTGTCCAATTTTGGGCTCCACAATTCAAAAAGGATGTGGAGAAGCTTGAGAGAGTTCAGAAAAGAGCCATGCATGTGATCAGAGGTCAGGAAGACAGACCTTACTACAACAGGCTGTGAGCCATGGGGCTCTTCAGCCTGGAAAAGCGCAGGCTCAGGGGTGATCTGATGGCCACCTATAAGTTAATCAGAAGTGACCACCAGTATATGGGGGAACGTTTCTTCACCAGAGCACCGCATGGGATGACGAGGTTGAACGGTCATAAACTACTGCAAGACCATATCAGACTGGACATAAGGAAGAATATCTTTACTGTCCGAGCCCCCAAGGTCTGGAACAGCCTGCCATTGGAGGTGGTTCAAGCACCTACATTGACACCTTCAAGAGCAAATTGGATGCTTATCTTGCTGGGATCCTATGACCCCAGCTGACTTCCTGCCCTTTGGGTGGGGGGCTGGACTCAATGATCTTCCGAGGTCCCTTCCAATGCTAATGTCTATGAAATCTATGAACCCTCTTAAATAAACAGGTATCAAGCCCAAAAAGGAAAAGTTTGTTCACTCGTCTTGCCTCTGTGCAAAACGAATGGAGAATTACAGCCAAACATGTTCCCCCTACCTTAGTGGGATCACAGGAGGGCCATATGACTGCCAGCAGGGCCAGGAGGGCACCACTGCATTTCAGGGAGACACGGACAGTTCAGGGTCATGGTGGGGTGAAGGCAAAGATGCACAAGTAACTATAATAGAGTGTTGTAAACAATAAAACCTCATGGTTTCCTGGTTTCCTGTGTCTGCCTCCATATCCACCCTTACACTGCTTGGTTGCAAAGGTGGATTTTGTTCATTGTTTGGGGTCATTGCTCTGTTCATTTTTCCTGCTGCTTGCTGCATTGGGCTGGGGAGAGGTTGGCAAACTCTCTTGCACAGCTACACAGGTGGAGCTCCAGAACTAAATAGGGGGGCTGCCTAGGTGGGCTGCAACACACAACTGCTGGCCTGCACACCAGCATTTTGCAAAGGCTGTACTCACTCTACCAAGTCACCTTTGAGTCTGTTCTTACTTATTGCTTTTGTTTTCACCTCTCTTAGTTTCATAGATTCATAGATGTTGGGGTTGGAAGGGACCTCAGTAGGTCATCAAGTCTGACCCCCTGCCCTGAGAAGGAAAGAGCACTGGGGTCAGAATACTCCATCTAGGTTCTTGTCCAACCTCCTCTTAAAGACCCCCAAAGTAGGAGAGAGCACCACCTCCCCTGGAAGCCCATTCCAGATTCTGGCAAATCCTTACTCTGAAGAAGTTCTTCCTAATATCCAACCTAACTCTGCTCTCCATCTATTTGTGGCTATTGTTCCTAATTACTTCAGGGAGTGCCCTAGTAAATAGAGGATCTCCTATTCCCTACTGCCCTCCCCTGATGAATTTATAGGCAACCACAAGATCACGCCTCAGCCTTCTCTTGCGATAGCTGAAGAGATCTAGGTCCCTCAGTCTCTGCTCGTAGGGCCTTTCCTTAAGACCTCTGACCATACGAGTGGCCCTTTATGAATCCTCTCAAGATTCTCTGCATATCTCTTGAAGTGTGGCTCCCAAAACTGGACACAGTACTCCAACTGCAGCCTGACCAGTACTGCATAGAGGGGAAGCATCACCTCCCTGGACCTGTTCATCATGCATCTGCTAGTGCAGTTAGCCATGCTGATTACTTCATCACATTGATGACTTATGTTCATCTTGGACCAACTATGACTCCAAGATTCCTTCAGCTGCTGAGAAGGCCATCCCCCAGCCTGTAAGTGTGTTGGTGGTTCTTTTTGCCCAGGTGCAGCACTTTGCACTTGTCTTTGTTGAACTGCATCCTATTCTGTCCTGACCATTTTTTTCAACCTGTTTAGATCCACCTGGATCCATTCCCTACCCTCTGCTGTGTTAACTTTGACCCATAATTTGGTATCATCTGTTAACTTGGACAGGGTGCTTTCCATGCCCTCACCCAAGTCACTGATTAAGACATTGAATAGCACTGATCCAAGGACTGAGCCTTGTGGGACACTACTGCCCACATCTTTCTGGGTTGATATTGACCCATCTACCACCACTCTCTGGGTACAACCTCTAAGCAAATTTGCCACCCACCTGACTATGTAATCATCTACATCACAGTCTATCAGTTTATTTATTAGAACAGAATGAGATACTGTATCAAAGGCCTTGAAAAAGTCTAGGTAGATGACATCTACCTTGACTTCTGAGTCTAAGCATTTTGTGACTTGGTCATAAAAAGAAACAAGGTTAGTCAGATAGGATCTACCTGCAATTAATCCATGCTGATTTCCTTTCAGCATTATTACCCCTGCTGGGTTCCCACAAATATGATCCTTAATGATTTTTTCCAGAGTTTTCCCAAGGATAGAGGTGAACCTAAATGGCCTATAGTTTCCTGGTTCCTTCCTCCTCCCCTTCTTGAAAATATGGACCACAGTGGCCCTTTTTGAGTCCTCTGGGATCTGACTGGAGCACCATGAGTGCTTGAATAGCCATGCGAGCAGCTCTGCTGTGACACTGGCCAATTCCTTCAGCAACTGGAACATACTGCAAATTAACACATCTCCGGATAGTGTTATCTGAAGGCACTAAATGGACTTTAGAGTGGTGGGAAATCCTGGGTCATGCAAACACAAATGCAGTTGCATTGACATAAATTAGAAAGATCATTTCATCTACACATGCCCTGAGAAAGTAAAAATGCTCCAATTCAGACTTTATAAAACTAAATGTCATCAACAGTGACTTTTTCTGGAAAGTTTTACTTTCAATGAAATGGCATTTTCCTATGAAAAATCCTTCTATTGGAAAAAAAAATCTATTTTTTAATGTATTCTTTTTCATGGGTGTCTGCGGGACATTTGTATATGTCATGTCTTCTGGAAGATAATGAATATAGCAGGCAAGCTGGAGCAGAGCAAAACTTCAACTGTTTTTATAAACATGGTTTTTGGAAGTACCAGATTTGGTTTCATAGGAAAGACTGAAATGAGTTTGTATTAAAGCAGGGTCCGAACACTTTCTGTGTAAGTAGAACATATTGTGTGTTTCCCAAAAGTCTCTGGGTATTTCCTGAGTACAGATGCATTGATATGATTTTGACAAGAAAAAGAATTTAAAGGTTGGGGTCTTCAGTGAAGTTAGATAATTATATCTTTCTGAAATTGAGAGGGATTTTTGATCAATTGAAAAATTCTGCCAAATGGAAAATTATTTCAACACAAGATCTGGGAGTTAGTTGAACCTAAACTTAAACAGTATTGCGATATGGCCAATCATTCTCATCTTTTGAGTGTCAGTCAGATATAGAACCCAAATGCATACAGGATGAAATTTAAACTGAGAAGTGTAGGAAGAGCTCTAGAAGCATAACAGATTAGAGGTATATATCTTTTCTGTGGTACTATAAGTAATAGTTTATTTTCAGAACAATTTATATTTTCTTCACCTCTTGAATAAGGATGGGGTATGGGGACTAGAGAAGAAGCAGGCAGGACTGAGTTTAGAGAGAGAAACTACTGAGTTCATTGTTATGTCAAGGAAATGGTTCTTCCATGTATAATACTGTAATGTATAAAAATAAAGCTGCTCTGCTCTTTTTGGTCAGGCTGTGTTTCTCTCTATTTGCATTGCCATTTTGCTTCACTGATTGCCATTTGTAGTGATCATTAATCTATAAGGATGACATTATCCTTTAAAATAGGCCCTGTTAGTACTGATGTGTTTGTTCTTGCTTATCATTATTAGTGGGCTTTCAGTTTTAAGGATAAAATTGGAAATATATGTGTGCAGTGATGTGAGGGCTTGCTATTTTGTCAGAAGTAAAATGGAATCTTGTCTCTTTCTGAATGAGATTCAATTTAAGTCATGAAATGAACAGCTTCTTGGAAAGCTTATGTGAGTCAATTATACATGCACTGACCTCTCTTGGCAATAACGTGTTGGATGATGCCTTATAAATGTTGGTTTGTCCTCACAAGAGGAAGATTTGAGTCTGGTCCAGCAAGCATTTATGCACATGAATATTTTTTTCCTAATGTGGCAATTACTAACAACTGTAATAATACTGGTTATGTGAGTAAAATAACTAATATGTTTGCATGATCAGCCCTTGACTTACATATGTAATTCTGAATTGACAGGAATTTCATGGAAGGTGTTAATTTTAAAATTGTTTGCATTTGTATGCACATACTTGGAACTTCAGGGTGGTTTATTTTGCTCATCTTTTCAATTATATTCTTCTATAGATGAGCAACCATTAAAAATGCAATGAATTTCATGGCAAACAAATGCAGAAAAGTACTGTGAAAAGATATAAAAACGTAACACTGATTCATTTCATTCTCTTCACTTTGCTTATCTTTGCTCCTTTCCCCATAAACAAAATGGATATAACTGGTCTTTGCATCCCCACTATAAAATGTGAAGATATTATAGCAGGAATTATTTTAATTATAATCAGTGGCATCCCAGGAGGACCTCATACTACTTATATTTACTTTCCAGGAGTATGGTGAGAATTTTTGAGAGAAAGATATGAAAGTTAGAATGAGAATGATATTTTTCCTCATTCTGGAAAATGCCTTAGTTTCAAACCACTCAAAATTGCCAGCCATTTGTAAGTGAAAGTTCTTTGGGTAAATCGGATATATTTTATTAGACCAACTCAAATAATTGGAAAGATTCTTCCTTGCAAGCTTTTGGGTATAAATGCCCTTCATCAGGCAAAGCAACCATCTGCAGCGTGTACTCATCCTGGGTGGAATGAATAGTAAATCATTGGTTACATAATCGTAAGTAGTTGTAAGATAATTGTCAATGGAGTTAATTTTGCTCCTCTGTGTACCCCCAAAAAATCCTTTGCAGTGAAATACGTGCAGCTTGAATGTGTAGCATGGCAAGTGGTCTGGATTTGGAGAGGATTTTGCAAGCAAGCTATGCAGATCCATCATTCATTGCTCACCAAATGAAGTGGAAAGTGTATCAGTGTCAATTCTTTGAGCTATACTAGTAAGTTTACAGTTGCACCATACCTTGGGAAAATGTTTTGCCCTATTATAGCAGCAGGCCTGACAACTTATACTGGGTGCTGCATTCAGAATTTGCCCCTAAAAGAAACACTAAGTGATAAACCTATGGGAATAGGAGTCAAGCTCTATCACATTTAGTCAGAGGCAGACCCAAAGGGTGGGGAGAGGGGGTAATGGTACAGTTGCATATCCCATTGAATCCTGCTCCACCCAGACTTTAAAACCAACTCCCTGGGAGGAGTAACAGCATTTCTAACAGGGCAGCACTGAGGGAGTCAATTGAATTCATGGCTCATTATCATTTTCCTGATTCCTGACATCCACAGATGTTAACATCCCTCTATCCTTTTTAATAGTCTTGATGTTTCACTATTCAAACTATCCTTTCTTCTGTAATTTTTCTATCAGTTAGCCATTCCTGGCAATGTTTGTCTTCTATTTCACATCCCTGAAGTTTATTTTCAGCTGTAGCTAAAAGCCTTAACTCAGGTGTGAAAACATTAATTCAGTCATGGAAATGATTCACAGTGAAGTATTGAAGGCACAGTCAAAATGCTCAGGAAGGCTAGATTTAATTGTATGAATCTGAATAAAAAATATACATTTAGCTATACTGGGTGTGGTTACACAAGATGCTAACTGTGCAATACTGTGCAGTAGCGTGTCAGGCAAAAACCATGCTAATACGCTATTGCACAGTAATATTAAGCTATTGAGCAGTAAGTGTAACTCTGGCAACATGGTCAGCCCACGCCAGCCCCAACCCAGTAAAGCCCCTTTTGACCTGAAGTGATAGAGGCCAAGGATAATGGGGAAAACCCTCCCACTTACCTAGAAGAAAGCTGAAGCTGGAACAACGTGCAACGCAGCCATGCCACTTTTAAGCTCGCTCTCATTCAGATTGGGTAGTGCACAACTGATGACATCAGCTCACTGTGCCACCCCAGGAAACTTAAAAGGCACAGAGAGTGCTGAGAGGAGGGGGCATCTTCCAGAAGAGGCAGGGGCTTGCTCTGAGTGTCTAGAGCCCAGTAGCAGGGGGAGGGAGTCAGCAGGGCAGATGCCAGAAATGGCAGGAGCTTGCCCTTGGCTGCTAGAGCCCAGTGGCAGGGATAAAGAACTGGCAGGAGAGCTGCTGGAGAAGAAAGAACCCCGGTTGGGGTAGGGATACAATTAGAGTAGAGAGAGAGCATGGCAGAAGTATCTGACAATGCCACAGAATTCATTTATTGTCTCTCTTATTTATTCATTTGTAGCCTGCCTCTGAGGTTATAGAGGAAGGAATCACAAGGAAGAAAAACCCTGAGTGAAAGAAGCAGGGTTCCTTTTTCTTTGACTCAGAGTCCTAGTCTCTTTAAAAGGCAAAAGGAAACATAGGATCAGTTTGAAAACCCTCAAAGAAGGCCTGGATTGGAGCCTTAGGTTTGTAGCAGCTGGTGAGTATCACAGGATTGTCATTTTCAGCAGCTGGTGAGTGGACAGGTTATAAGGGAGGTAGAGCCCCATGTTGGCCTCAGCAGTACTGTAAGGAAACCCAGATGGGAGCCTAACCAAAAGTACATTGAACCCCTCCTTTACTATAACACCAAGACATTGCAGGTGGGTTGGGGTATAGGCCTCTCTGGCAAGGTTGCATAACAACCCACAGATATGGTGTTGAGGCTTGACAGTAACTAAAACCCTGTGCATTGGTGCTACTGTGCAATAGCACAAGCTACCGCACATTGATTTAGTACTTGGTTAACCAAGTACTAAACTTAATGAGCAGTAAGTATGGTGTGTTAATGAATGTGTAGATGCTCACAATGACTATAGGACTAATGACAATAGCTTTTGACTATTTTCCCTAGTTTATTGTGCTTTTTCAAATTGAACATATAATTTAGCAAACTAATGCACGTTCCAGTAGTTATATTTTTTTCTGATTTTATATTAAATTGAATAATATAGCTCTACTCCCCTTACATATTAGTTAAGCTTCTAGTTTCTCTTTCACTGGAGAAAAATGTGTGTTGTATTATATGTGATGATGCACCGCACTATCTGCACTCTCCTTTTCAAAATCCTTCATCCACCCTTGATATTAGTGTACTAAATGCCATCCTCTTGTAGTAAGAGGATAAATGTCTCATATGATTCTAAATGAGTTTTATTTCTACTTATATGGCTAAGCCTCAGATATATTCTAGATAGTTTTATAAATTTAAAATACAAACCTTTGAAATTTTAATTGGATATTCAGTTATTATAGAGTTAAGCATGTTTCAATTTTTATCTCTATTTATAGAATACAAGATTATACAGGGGGTGTCACTGGAATCTGACAGATTTAATTCAGCCTGAGACAAGTGTAATAATTTGATAAGAAAGTAGTATCCTTTATTATTGATTCATTATAATTCTCTCTCATAATTCTTTCCTTTTGTTATTCCTTTCAATAAAGTATGCAAAAGACAAAATCAGTGAGCCATATATGTGCCTCTAATTACATAAGATTGTTTGATTAGCTGTCTTTCTTTCACAGAACCTTGACAAATATTAGTGCATCTGACAAAGAGAAAGAAAAGGCATTTTTTCTAGAACTGAAAATAGTAGTGAAATTATTTTAAAGCCAAATGAATATAAAATGAAAATGTACATTTTTCTTACATTTCCAGGATAATTAAAGAAAGGGAGACACACTAGTTTTGTGTAAGGAAGTTTTGTGAAATCCTGCCTCCATTGAAGTCAATGGCAAAACTCCCAAACCAGGTTGTATCCAACACAGTTGTTGTCTGAGTGGAGTATTACGTAACTCCAGATACATTTTTTTAATGAAAGTTTGCGTGCATGTGGAATAAATTGCTTTAATATTTATGCAGGTCAAAGATTCATTGCAGTCAGTTTTCACCTCTGAATCTCCTGTCCAAAAGTGGGATCCAGCCGAGGTATATCAAGAAGTTATCCATGTGGGAAACAAATTGTTGTGGGATTCTTGCTTTTAAAAAATAATTTGTATGGCCTCTGTTTCTTCATTTTTTTTCCTTGTGATACAAATATTTTTTTTCAATAATCAGAGTGAGGACTGATTATTGTGTGAAGCCAGAAAAAGCTTGAAAGTATAATGAGAGATAATTGAGAAATATAAAACAATAATAGTATAAACAAAACAAGAATAGCAAGACCATGTCTTCAATCTGCATACTAATGGTCACTATATTAGGAAACTCAGTGGATACCTATCTGAAATTTAATTTTCTTTTCTAAACTTTTTGATGTGGAAGTAGGCTGGAAATTTAAAAAAAATATAAGCTCTCAAAATGGGACAGATTTCCACTTATGTATGAAAAGTTCATTATCGAATGAAGATTTCTCAGTGAAAATACTGACAGAATCATCAGTCTGCTTTTTTCCCAGGTCCATGAATCTAGAGATGGCTGTCCTAAATCTTTTTTTTCTTATAATATACTATGACTCATTAAAATATATGTAAAGATGATACACGTATTTACCTCTAAGTTCTTTTCTAATATCTCATTTCTGTCCACACTACCAAAAACGAAAAGACAATCCCAGATTTGACCATCCTGTTTTGCTCTTCACTCAACATTTTGTTTCAGTCCTTCTTCTGGCCTTTACCCTATTATTTTTTGTACTTTATAGGCATGTCTACACATGCAATTAATGCACATTAATTGCCCACACTGTAAATTCATATGTAGTAAACTACCGCTGGGTGTGCATCTACATGTGTGCTCAGGTCAAGAGTAAATTGCACCCAACAGGAGCAGTGTAGACCAGAACTGCTCCTGCCCTGCTCTGCCCTCTCCAGCAGCCAGGGGGAACTCCAGGCTCCAACTGCAGCTTCCTCAGTGCTAGCCCGGGACTAGCAGAGGGTTCCAGAGGCAACCCCAAGCTGGCAGAGGGAATAAGGGCTTAGTCTTGATCTCTGGGATAGCAGGAGGTGAGCTCCAGGTGGTGAAGAGGTAAAGGCTTAGTCCTGAGCTCTGGGGTTTGGAGGTTGAGCTGTTCCTGGTTCTGGGGCAGCCTGGAGCTCAGGACTAAGCTCTGAGCTCTGTGCCACCCAGAGTTGCTCCTCGAGCTGGGGACAGATCCTTCCCTGCCCCCCACCTCTCTTCCCTGAGCTCAGAACTAAGCCAAGCAGGAGTTGTTGCCCCCTGCTACCTGGGCTGACAAAGAGCAATTTATTCCCAGGTCAGAATCTACATGTGCATTTAGGCACATTAATGTAAAACACCATTAGGTAATACCTGTATCTGTCAGTACTACCCAACAGCTTTTACATTAATCTACTGTGCACTAAAAGCAGTGCATTTATAGATAGTGACATCTTACTGCACATTATATTAGTTTAATGTGCAGTAAAGCATACGTGTAGACACACCCAACAGCAAAGAAGTGGAATGCATTTAGCATTTGTGTGCTATTATGATTTAATATTTTATAAATCTAGGTTTAGTTAGTGACATTACTTACATGTATAAAATCCAGCATGCACAAAGAAATTGCAAGTTTGAGGTTGTATGTTTAAAGTATATTAGTCAGGCACTAATCATCCATATACATTTAACAAGCACCTTTTAATGTTATTGGAATACTAACTGGAATTAAGAGCAATACCTATTTTCACAACTATCTGCTGATTCATCTGTTCTTTTAGTAAACTAAATGTGTGGGCATGTTAGCTGAGGAATATATAAACAAATAGTTGCAGACAATATCAGGGTACATCTTAGATTTAACAGAGCATGTTCCAATAATCAGTATCACCCTTTTTTGTGTGGCTCAGTGGCAGACTTTGTTCTGTTTTAGAAAATGTCATAGTTTTGAAAAGTTTGATAATGCTGCCATAAAAGATGTCCCCATAAGTTTCACCCAAAATAGTGCTGTGTAGGTGCTACACTTTGAGTGTGGAAGGAGTCTCACTGAATTATTCATGTTCTTGAAGTTAGACACGATTACCTTATCTAACATGAGACCTATAGTGCACAAAAAAGTCCTTCTCTTGCTGAAGTTCGTATCAACTTTTATAGGAGCTGCTTTTGGGCCATTATTGTTAAGGAATTAATAACCTGCATGAAGGTGATTGAGGATATATGCATACGTGCAACATAGTCCATTACAATGTGACTGCTGAAATTTTATAGATGTTACCTTTAAAATATCAGTCTGCAAGAGATGGAGCTTGTGTAAAGCATTTTGCCCTTTCATGGATGTCAAAAATGGCCTAAATATTACCTGTTTGGGATGTCACAAGTCTTTCCACATTTGTTTCACAGAACATAAAAATGCATTGCCTTATAATGGAGTAGAAAGGTCTGCTGTTTTATTGCTGGTGTTGAATGTGCAGAGCTTTCTGTTTGTATGTAAAACTTCAGAAGCACAAGTTTACCTTTAAAAGGGGGGCTTGTTGTTCTGCTCTAGCAAGAATATTCAAGTCTGTCTGTTTCCACTTGCAAATTATTGTCTTGAAGAAACGTATAAGTAAGGAAGGTTTTATATTCAGGTACAGTATTTTCAATTACAATATTGTTTTGATAAGAAAAGGTGCTTTTATTTTTTTTGAAATTGCAACCAAATTTATTTTTATTTTATATTTCTTCTATTATTTTTATTTTCTAAATATCCCTCAGGAAGTAAACACTGTAAATTTATGAAGCCTGTGGTTCATAATTCTCTGCCTTTCCTATTTTAAGTTATTGACATGTAGAATTCTGCAGCACAAAATAATGATCAGCTGCAAAAATGGTCATCATAATATGGATTTTTTTTTATTATATCTGAAACCACAGAGTAACTGCAGAGTAGATGTCAATGCAAGGGGACAAGTTAATAGGTTTGTTTGAAATGTACCAAAATCCAACTTCGGCTACATGATGTCCAAATACATCAATTACTAGAGAGTTTATTCCCTTCACAAGTTATAAACAGATATAGGTTTAAACTTAAGAGTTTCAGGGAATCTGATCCACTGAACAAAGGTCACCCCCCACCTCATTTTTTCTTTCTTTTTTTTCTTTTAAGTAGCATCCAAGCTCATAAATTAGCATTGCTTTAATGAATTACATATATTATGGAAGAAGCTGGATATTCCGGAGCCATATTTGTTTTACTGAAATAAGCATTTAGGTCCAGTATCAAAACAAACAAACAAACACCCCCCCCCACCCAGGCCCCCAGAAACAGGTGGCTAATGTTAAGGGGGGTTACATTAGGCCAGGTCATTTTCCATTCAGTAATCCTATCATGCTAGCCTGGTACCCAGCAACTTCCTATCCATTTTAGAGTCCTGGTGGCAACAGCTATAAATAACTCATTAGTTCCTAGTGAGTTTCATGGAGATATCCAAGACTTCTGCTCTCCAGAGAGAGAGGTCAGTCACCCAAAGAAGGCTTGGAGGACTAAGCCAATACTCTTTGAACTCTACCCTTTGAAGTCAGTGGCAAAGCTTCCATTACCTTTAATAGTGCAAGAGTTGCATCAGTCATATTTAGAACCAGGGTCAAAATCCCACTCTAGAGGTGATTTTGATTTTTGTGCGTATTTACTTTGTGTAGGTAAGGTCTTGCTGTTTGGCAAAGAAGGTGGAAAAAAGTATTGGATATAAGACAGGAGAAGAAAAGACTCAAGGTGGTATCATACAATGAACAATAACATTTTCATAAATAAACTAAACCCATAATATTTAATATTTAGCTTGACATAACCCTTTCAAAGTCCCTGTTTTCTTTTCCCCTCCAGTAGCTTTGTGATTTATATTATTTCTGCATTTAATTTGCATTAATTGTAGGGCTCATGAGATAAGGGGACTGACTTTTGCTGTTAGCTAAGGCAATCTTCACATGATCAGACACTGTTAAGATTCTATGTAATGTCAATGCACTTTAAGTATGAACTGCAACTTACTTAATACCATAGGTCATATCCCCAGTTAATATAAATGTATAAATTAATGGTTTTAGAAATAATTGTAAAGTAAATGAAAAAAAAGAATGGAGAGAAGAGGCAGGGGGTGGAGGCTAGGTGCAGACATTCAAAAAATCCAAGGCAGGCTTGAACTAACATATGTGGGTTTCTCTAAGTGAATTAGGCTAGTTCAGAAGTGAACAGAACACAAGTTTGCCATTCGGTGGTAGGGGCACAAAGGCTGTCTGCACTGGCTAAGGCAAGTGGGTTGATAGTGCTCCTGCACACTTCCCAGCAGACTGCTGGAGAATGCTGAGCACAGCTAGCATCTGGCTACCCCTGTTTGGCCAGCATGGCCTCTCACCCCAGCCCTGCCTCCTCACCCCAGCCCTGCCTCCTGCTAGTGACTTTCTGTCAGCTACGGCAGGTGGGCAGTGGTTGGGGAGGGGAGCAGATTGGGCCATTCTGAGTTGTACTCATTTGGGCCATGCCAGCTGTCAAAGGCAGTTACAGCAGTGGAGAATGGATGACCCCACCACACTGACCAGGCCCAGGCCCTCCCAGACACAGATGTCAGCATTTCCTTCTTTTACCCCTGCCTCGCTGTGTCTGTATCTGCACCTGTGTCTACATTTGTGTCTGTGTCCCTGCACAACAGAGCAGCAAGAGAAGGGAGGACTGTTTCACCCTGTACCTGGCAGTGACACAAGGACACAGTTTCAGGGACACATATGTCAGGATTCCCTTCCCTTGCAGGCTGCTCCTGACAGGTGGCCAGAGGCAGGAGGTGGACCTGGGGACAGAACAGGCAAAGGGAGGGTGGGGATTATTAGGGACCCACAAAGCAACCTGGGATGTTCGTGGCCATCAACATAACTTGAGTTGTGTGGGGACCTAGTACAGAAGTTTGATAGACCAGTCTAACCTAAATCCCTTAAGTCTGATACCACTTCAATTCAGATCTATCTTAAAACAGGTTCTGCCATTTTTGTAATGGTATATGTGTACTGAACTTCTTTTTGGTTACAGGAGTAGAACAGTTTCTGATAACTTATACTGTTTTATGTGTAGTGTCTGTACCTGGCCAGAGAGGAAAATGCAGTGGAATTTTGGTAAGTGTGCCAGTGACTGATATAGGAAGATTTGAATGATAAAGTCTGTTCTTATATAGTCATTACTATTAAAAAGTTACACTGCATTTATTGATTAGAGAGAGAAAGTTATTGTATGAAACTAGTATGAATTCATGTTTTGTTCTTATTGTTATGTCTAAGAGTCTTTATCCTGAACAAGGGCCCCAACATGTCAAGCTCTGTTCAAATGCAGAGCAAACAGGCAAAACGTTTAAAATTAAATATGAGACAAGACAATAAATCACTGAGGGCTAACTTTTTTGACAAGGGTGGTACAGGTGAAGTGCTGTATTCTTCATAAATACTATCCCAATCCCCTTCATCTGCCAATGTGTTGCTCTGCTTTTTTCTCTGTCCCCTCTGCTCCCTATCTGATCTATTGCCCTGCTTTCTGCTGTCATCCTCATTTGTGATTATTTTCCCTGTTCCCTCCCTGACTTGTTTCATGCTATACATAGGGGGTGCCTGTGCCACTGGTGGCATACATGGCATTGAACTGACCACCCCTGAAGTAGATGCTTTAGATGCATGGCCCCTATGAAGTGGAGTCAGTTAGGAATGGTTGTTCCTAAAGAACCCAATCCTCAATGCACAAGGGAAGTCCATCTCATCCTGCAGGAAATGCTGTCAGATGGCAGGGAAGCCCCCTTGGCTCAACAGGGAACTTCTGGGTCTCCTGAAAGAAAAAAAGAGAAGCCTACACCAGATGGAAAACTGGAATCATCACCAAGGAGGACTGGAATCATCACCAAGGAGCACTAATTCATACCTGTAGGGAGCAGTCCAGAACAGCCAAGGCAGCCACCACACTCAGGCTAGCCACCAGAATCAAGGATAACAAAAAGTTATTCTTCAGATATGTGGGAAGTTGGAGGAAAAACAAAAGCAACATTGCCCCCGTAAGAGATCAAATGAAGCAGCTGATGTCTGACACACAAGAAAAGGCCAATCTCCTAAATGATTCTTTTGCATCAGTCTTCCACCCAGCCAAGGGAGTCACTGGCAGACAGGATGCAAAGCAACAAGGGCTCAGGAGATGGGCCCACAACTGACATAAATCAAGTGAGAGAGGTTTGACATCTATAAGTCTGTGGGCCCAGATGGATTACACCCCAGAGTCTTAAAAGAGCTGGTGAATTTAAAAGCTTGTGGTGCTTGGGTGATGTACTGGAAGACTGGAAAAAAGGCAACGTGGTCCCAATCTTCAAGAAAGAGAAGAAATTAGATCCAGGGAATTACAGATCCATCAGTCTGGCATCCATTCCTGGAAAGATCTTGGAGCAAATTATCAAGGGATCCATCTGCAACAGGCTAAAGGAAGGCAACCTACTGAATGCCAACCAACATGGTTTTATTACTGGAAGGTCTTGGCTGACCAACCTCATCTCCTTCTATGACCAGGTGATGCATTACCTGGACAAGGGAGGTGAGGTTGAGGTCATGTATCTGGACTTCAAGAAGGCCTTTCACTTGGTCTCCTATGATGTCCTCCTGACCAAGCTGGGGAACTGTGGCCTCAACTCCCCCCAGAGGTAGTGCAAGCACCTACTCTGGACTCATTCAAAAGGCATTTGGATGCTTATAGTTTCTAGGGTCGGAAGGGACCTGAGTAGATCATCTCGTCCAATCTTATCTTGCTGGGATCATCTGATCCCTACAGACTTCCTGTTTCTGGCAGCGGGGCTTGACTTGATGATCTCATGAAGTCCCTTCCAGCCCCTATGATCTATGAAATATAGGAAATCCATGAAATAAATCAATACAGAATATCATGTATGTAAGCCAAAATTTTGATGTTAGGATGGTCACACCCACATTTTGTCAATTAGCCTCCACTGAGTGGAAACAGGTTTTTATACCCCTTTTACAAAATGTAAAGGGGCTGGAGCAGGAGTGAGGATCTCACCACCTATATGACAATGGGAAAATTACAGCATGATACATAAGAAGCATCTGAGTCACTTAGGTTGTTATGTCCCATTGTCAGAAGTGTCTAAGGAACTTCAGAGACTTTCAGTTCCAATTCAGTGAGGCTTAGGTATATAAATTACTTTGTTCTGTTAGAAAATGTTATAAAAAATTGTATAATTTGGCCAAGATCATACAGACAGTCTATACCTTAGCTGGGAATAGAACCCAGCTTTTTAACCACATAGTTATCCTTCCTTCTGTTAACTTGAATGAATGAATGAATACAAAGGTGTTGCGATTCACACTGCAGCTTTTGAATAATTTGCAATGCAAAAAAAAAAAAAAAAAAATGAGAAGCAGCCCACAACCCTGAGGCTTTTGTTAATTTATCTTGACTAGCATTTATACAGCAACAGCATTTTTTTTTCTTGATGTGATTAGCTCAGTTGATATTAGCAGCCTTTCAAGTGTAGCAAAACGTATAACCTTTCTGTAGAATGGTGAAGAAAGACAGGAAATGCAGTTATACAAAGGTCAAGATTTATCTCACTTCTCTTTTAACTGCATTGGGTACTTGGCTGAGTGTTAACCCAAACATGTACTTCTCACATAGTATTTACTAATATTATTTTCATACAGTAAAGAGCTGCATTAGGGGCTCAAGCCTCTATTGTCAAGTCAAGGTCCAAACCCCCTTGATTACAATGGTATAGGATGATGCCTCAAGGTAAAAGTATAGAAGAAGTACCTGAATGTGGTACTTACCAAACTTCATAAATTCACAATTCGGTTACATATGCAGTATGGATATATAGACATATATATATATATATGTATAGCAGCCCTTCAGTATTCCATTTTAATTTCTTAAAATCACTATCTGTTAGGGGTGTGTGGAGAGGGCCCTAATCAATTTGAGTTTGGATTCAGCCCAAATCAGGGACAGTGATTCAATTAGTTGATTCAGATCACTGTCCCTGATTTTATTCAGCTGAATCCAAATCTGGAGATTCGATGCTGATTCAGAGAATCAGCTATTTTGATATAGACACAGATTTAAATATTTTTTCTATGTACCTCAAGGTACCAGCGTGGCTTGAATGCTATGATGCTGGGATGCATGGAGTGCCCCACAGTAGTGCAGGGCAGGAGGGGCCTGCATGCTCAGAGGCAAAACCAGAAGTGGACTGGAAGTACTTCCAGTCCACTTCTGGGTCCACCAAGGAGCACAAACCCCTCCCCCCACACCCCCTCCCATCTTGGTGTTTGGCTGTAGAAGGACTTTGGGTGCCCCCCCAGAACCAGAAGGTACTAGTTGCAAAACTGGAGGGCTGTGGGGTGCTCCCCCACATGCTCCCCAGTAGACCAGAAGTGGATGAGAAGTGCTTGTGGTCCACTTCTGCTTCTGCTGCCAAGCACTCTGGGGAGCACCCCCCTCTACTTCAGTGGGATGCTCCATGTGCCCCAGCATCACAGCATTCACAAGCTGCCTGCTACCTAGAGGTATGTAGAAGAAACATTTAAAGCTGTGTCTACATCCAAATCACCAAATCTTTCCAAACCTCTCTGAATCAATTCAGAGGGTTCCAATTTGATTTGGGGAGATTAAAGGGTCCTCTGATTCAATTCAGATTCAGAGATTCAGCAACAGAATCAGGCCAAATCTCCACCAAATCAAATCAGGGACTGAAGCTTTGCACAGCCCTACTATCTATGGTTCATTCCCTACTGGAATCATTCTTACCCCAACAACAAGCTAAGGACATGTTAATCTTACCCACATCTCAGAAACTGTAACATGTGTGTGTTTCTCTTTTATTTACCTTGCCACTTTCCACAGTCACGTGATGTGAATATTAGACTTTTTCTAACAGCTAAAAGAAAGCAAGTGACTTTCTACAAAGCTTTCCAGTGCTAAGATTTTTTGACATGGCAATAAAGTGGGCAGGGGAGTCAATAGGAATAATATAGCTAGGAAGATGGAAAACAGTAGACCCCCCAAAGGCTACAGGAAGACATTACATTTATAGTAATTATGCCATAAATCACAGTGTGCCAGACATTCAGCCAACTTATAATACCATGAAATGATAAATCACTCAGAAAGATGTTTCACATATAATATAGTACATCTTTGTGGTTGGTTTGTTTGGCATCATAAATTGATTGTGTATCACATTCCAGACCTAGAACTACCTCATTCTGATGCTGATGTTCGTCTGCCAGTATCAAGACTGGGCAGCCCTGTGTCTGGACCCTGATGGAACCTCCCTACAGCTACCAACAACATTGAGACTAGGACAACCCTGGTCCTGATGCTGACAATGGAGTTTTGGGCATATGGATTGCAAGGGAGTCCCCGCTTCCTTTGCAATCTGTGCACCTGGCACTTTAAGGAGACTGAAGCACATTTTCTGCCTTGATCTTCAGCTCCCTTTTTTTCTTTAAGTGCTATATATTTATACATATAAATGTATACACAATTTTGATTTGTAATTATTTCATGGGTGATGAAATCTTAGTGTCAGGTAGCCCTGTCCATCTCACTGTTGTAATCTTGAGTGCTGTACTTGGTTATAGATGTCATGTGCCCTTAAATATAGGGGAGAGTTATATTACCTCCATGATCCTTGTGGGAATGCATATCCTGGAGATGTCTCACTTGCTCACTAACACCCCCACTTTGGAGTCTCCCTTGTTATTCACCCACCATGCCTTGATGTTCAAAGTGAAAAAAGAGAGAAAAGAACAGAGGTGAGATGTTCAGTACAGTCAGTGGTAGGACTTGAGGGCGAGCACTTTCTTCATAGGGCTTCACCTCCTCTACACCCTCCCTTTATCACATCTATCTGGGCTCAGGACTGTGATCTTTCTCAATATCTCATCCTCACATTGTATACTGGCTGGCTACAGACTGATTGTTCTAGTTGCTTGCCCATAGAAGTTACCCATTAGCAATGCAATCCTTGCCGACTCACTCAACTGCTTAATTATTTTATAATCTACTCAGTAGCAAATCCCTCACTGCCGATTCACCAGACCAACTGACCCTTATTTATACTTCACCAATGGATAGGTTTATCCTCACTCCATTGATCTTTACTTATACTTCCTCAATTATAAGTTGAGGAATGAGGAAATTTACTTATATTTCCTCCATTATGAGCCTATAGCAGGGGGCTGGACACTATGATCTCACGAGGTCCCTTCCAGCCCCTAATGTCTATGGAATCTATGCAGTCTATGAAATCTATTAAATTAATGAGTTTACCCTCACTCTAGGGATCCTTATTTATACTCCATAAAATAATGAGTTTGTCATCACTTAATCCTTATTTCTAAAACATTAATGAATGAAGTTGAAAAGACACAGGCTGAAATATCATCTGGATGAGGAAGACCTAGGATCCAGGAATTCCACTTCTTGAAAAAGCAACTTAACTACTCAGCTACTGGGTGAAAATTTAGCTCTTTCTACCTCCTGTGGCACCTAATACCTGCTGGTCACATGTTTTTCATTATTCTATAGTTTATCAACTTTCACACATAGGTTGGGTATGTATACATAACCACATACCTTCCTAATTAATATGTAGCCTACTGGGCAGGTTCATGTATTAAAAGATGCTGCCCTCAGTTGCCCTAGCACCATAACCTTATAAAATTATCAAAATGGGTACAGGGTTGTTATGCCCTCTACAAAGCCTGGGTTCCTTTTGTCAAAACTCTGCAGTTGGTTTAGGGTTATATATTGACCAGAGCTACAAACCGCCCTTGCCCAATCTATACAAATCACACAAAACTAGATTATAGTTAACTGAACTTGTACTGGAGATAATAAAACAAACAGTTAGAAGATATTAAACATATACATAGAACAATGGAACAGAGAACACTGGCATATAACAGTACAGAAAACAACAGTACTTATATCAATCAAGTCTACTAGGGGGCAGTGTGGTGCAGCACCAGGCCTATGTTGTGAATCCAGTATTCTGACAAGCTTTCATATCTTTCCAACAGGTGTGCATGGATATGAAAGTATAAAGGAGAGGGTGATATTTTACCTAACAAATAGTTCTCCTTCATGATGATGTCACCACCCGGTCGACGTCCAGGGAAGTCCAGGTATCACTTGATTGCTCTGTTCACCCTCGGTCAAGCCCCATAGTCACTCACATGCCAGTCTTGTCACCACACACTAAACGAATCATCAATCTGTTCTCAGATACCCAAGTGCATACCCATCCAATTCTAGACACCATACACAAGCAAGCAAGTAGGCATAGAAGCAAACACACCAAATTCCCTCAGGAATTCCTTTTATACCACTATCAATATTCCATCTATCAATCATTCATAGTAACCAATCACTCCACTGTGCACAGGTCTTCCACATGACACTTGATGTTTTTCACATGACCCTCCGATGGTTCGGAGCCATCTCTGTGCATGCCTCACTTAGGAAGTGGGTCAGATGACATCATTGAGGTGAGGAGTTCCTGGGTTCCAGAACTCCCTTGCCCCTAGTCATACTGCAAATATGCATGGTGGGGTCAGAGCCGAAGTCTGTTTTCCCCAAAAGTATATTCTTATGCATCCATATGGTTGTCGGGGAACAGTGCCCCCAAGGTCACAGTAGGCCAAGCGGTTCGAAACGAACAGGTGGGATTAGCGGTGAGGAGTTCTGAGTGGTATGCAGACTCATGCAGTTTCAAAACAAGATGGTTTAATACTTAACACTTCTGTAGCGTAGGAGCAGATGCTTGCTTCAGTTACAGTATATTACAAACAACGGAGGGATCTGTTGGCCCATGGGGTTCCCGAGTGAGCCCTTGCATTCTACCCCGAAGGATAGGTGCGGCTGCCCACTCAATAGTCCCAGGGCTGGTCAACAGCTCATTGATAGGATAAGCAAATGACAAAACTGTAACATGATGAAACGAAGTAAACAACATGACGCCAGTCCAAAGTGGATAAACGGATAGTCGAAGAACAGTGCCGAGGTCGAATGCTGAGGTGAAGAGGTAAGTTCGTAGACAGTTTTTGGTATCAGGTCGGGATGATCGATATCAAGGTCGGTAGCCGGTGCCAAAATCAGTCGATAGCCAAAGGAATCAATTAATACAAAAACAAGTTGAAACGACCTGCAAAGCTGCAGCGAGGAGGAGACCAAGAGGCCAGAAGGCCTTGCTAAGGAGCAGTCCCTGTAAGGACAGCCTCTGCTCTCAGCTCCGAACTCTCCTGGCGAGGCAGTCCCTGACAAGTCAGCCTCTGTTCCCCAGTTGAGTGGGTCTCCCCCCTGGGCGGGGGCTCACAAGCCTTTTAAATGAATTTAGTGGCCAATCAAATCGCTCTCTTCATGGAAATTTCTGGTCAAATTACCTCATGCAGTCCACAGACTGAGCATGCATCTGATCAAACTTTTCATGCAACTGAGCATGTGTGAGGTAGAGAACTAGGTCAGGTCTGATTGATAGGCCTAGGGGTCGAGCAAGGGGCATATGCTGACCATGCTGTGGAATTTTCCATTAGCCTAGGCCTTCTGCACATGTCAGAACCAACTCCCTGTGTTGGCAGCAGTCAATCAAAATTTTGCTCTGACAATGGTATGTGTAATAGAGGGTAATAGAATAAAAAACAGTAAATGCCACTTGCATGGCTGTAAAATGGCCATTCAGACTAAATACAGGTGTACACACACACACAGAACCCAGGCATTCAGGGCACAAATGGACCACTGACTTTCATATGGCCAGTGAGGATGATGTTTATGTCTTGCACAACTCCCTGGAGTGTTCCACCTCAGCTGTGATCCAGGACTGTTCCCCATTGAACTTCCAATCATGTTGCTCCATAGAAGATTCCCCTGGAATGGGTCTTGCCATACCATGGAAGACTGAGCAACAACCTCTCCCAACACTACCATCCTTTCATGAGAGGTGGTGCTGATGCCATTCAGAGGCATTGTAGTTGGATCCCAGTGGCCTTTGACCCTGTGCATAAACTCCTTATCCTGGCACTGCAACTCTCTCAGCTCTGTAGCATCTCTCAGACAGTGAGTGGTCATCTGAAGATGTTGTTCTCAGACTTTTTCGGGGTGTTCCTGGGCATAGGAGGCTCATCCAAGTACCACAGCAGCACTGGTATAAGCAGTCAGCAGACTGTCCATTCCAACCCTCCACAGCAAGAATCAGATATGTTCCTTATTTTGCCAACACCATTTACACATCTCATGCACCCTGTCTGGTAGACCGTCCTAGATCCAACATCTCAGCTTCCATGACCAGGCCTCCTGAGCACAAATGCAGAGCCTGTAGATAAGGGGGACACCAAGGGACCTATGGTGAATCCACTCTCTGTACACTTTCCCCTGCCCAGGGCCAGAAGCCTTGCAGCTTCTCACAGCCCAGCACTGACCACAACATGGAATGCCTGGGTTCTGCCTTCCAGCTGAGAAAACCTGGATGCTGGGTTCCATCTCACTGCTGTGGGAGCTGGGATGGCTGGGTACCCAAGTATCTGGGCCCAGGGGGATGAGCCTTCTCTGGTCCTCCAGGAGAAGAGGGAGAGAGGGAGATGATAGTTAGGAAATAGGCCTGTGTAAAGCAGCTAGTATTCACTTCGGATTCAGATTCAGATGATTCAGAGGACAGTGACTTGATTCAGTGATTTGAATCACTGTCCTGAATCAGCTGAATCAGCCGAATCTCCAAATCACACAGGCCCCATCCCCTGCCCGCTCTCCCAGCCCCGCCCAGCCTCAGCTCCTTTGAAAAAAAAATCTGGGTGGGTGGGGGCATTCCCTGCTGCCCCCCACTGCCCCCCACTGTATGGGAGGGCTCTGCCATGACCCCCAGCACCCCCCCCCCTTTCCTAGCCCTACCCATGGCTGCCCTGCCTGCCCCAGCTCTGGCACTTAAAAAAAAAAATACAAATCCCCTACTTACCAGCTCCTGTCCAGCCAAGGGGGGTGATCTCCACTGCCCCCGACTACTCCACACTTCATGGGGGGCTCTGCATGAGCCTCCAGAAGCCCCAAAGCTGGTGTAGCAGCCAGTAAGTGGTTTTGTTTTTTTTTCCTTAACGGATCGGAGCTGGAGAGAGCGGGGCAGCCATGGGGGGGCTGCAGGAGCAGATGGGGGTTGGGGGCTCATGGCAGAGCCCCCGATATGATGTGGGGCAGTGGGCAGAAGCAGGGATCACCCCCAGTGAGGCAGCAGCCAGTGAGTTGCGGCTTTTTGTTAAAGGTTGGGCACGGGGGCAGGGGGGGCAGGCAGAGTGGGTGGGGGCTCAGGGACACTTAGTGGGGCTGGAGGAGCAGGCAGGGGGTGAGGGCCCCATGGTTCTCTCCCCACTTCTCCAGCCTCCCCTCCCCTGCCCCCTACTTACCAGCTTGGTCTGGGTCCAGCTCCCTGCTGCAGCAGACGGGGACTTCCCAAATCACCGAAGTTCTCTGAATCTTTTCTGAATTGATTCAGAGAACTTCGAATATATTTGGACCTTTTAATTGGTCTCTTGATTCTGTTTGGATTTGGAGATTTGCCCATCAAATCAGGCTGAATCTCTTCCAAATTGAATCAGCACCTGAAGCTTTGTACAGCCCTACTAGGAAATGAAATTTAGAGGTTTGCTTTTAGGAATTGGTTTGTAGGTAAAGTAGATGCATTAGAACAATAATTTAGAGGAATGTCAAGGGTTAATTGATTTCTAAAAGCCTGTTTGTCATACAGTTGCATAACCTTAATGCAGACAGTGTGTCTGAGGCAAATGGACATACACATCCTGGGAAATTAAGAACATCCAAACTTTATTTTCTTAATAGAGATAGGCCTGGCTCCACGTTTACAGTGCCCTCTTGCAAAAACCCTTGGGATTTCTGGTTTGGAATTAAATGACCAAATTAAGGCGTGAACATGTGATCGGTTTAGGAAGATAGGAATTCGCTGATAAAATAGAATGTAGATGGTATGACGGCCTCTAGGAAACAAATTAATGATACTCGGAAATGGAAAGTCATCAGAGGAGAAAAAGTAAAAAAGGAGGAGTTTTCAAAAACAGCAAATTCGCAGTGGCCCCTGACTTCCAAGGCTGCTTATCTTGGACATTCAAGCAAAGAACCTCAAGGTGGTATTTACATACCGACTGGATGCGCTACTCACCTTGTGTATATTCTGGGCACTGGGGAATTTGGTAATGTATGTAGTAAACCACTTACTTTGCCTGCATTGCTATTATTTCCTATCACTGTGTATCAATAACATTGTCAACCAGAGGAGTTGTGGTTGGTATGAAGGTTGTGCTCACCCAGAGTGTGAGAGAGAGGGGAGAATGTTTCCCATTCCCTCTGCACTTTTTGCAGCAGCACTCATAGACTTCGCCAAATGGTGCTGTGGCAATGGTACCCAGAGGTGTGCCAGTGAAAACCCAGTTCTGACTGTTGATTATACCTCAGATCTGGGGCTCCAAAAAAGCTTTCAGTGCCTTTTGGTGTCTGTTTGTGGGGCAGTTTACATTAAGTGGTTCCACATCAATGCACTGGCCTCTGTGTGTGTGCTGTGATAAAGTTAGTTAAGAGGGTGGAATGAATGGAAATGAAATAATTGGTCAGACAAATAAGGGGTGAAATGTATTCCTACAGTATTTTATACCAACACCAAATAAGTCCCGTATTGGACATGTCAGAGAAGCATGGATCAAGGTGACAGACTGAGATCTGAACACTTCAGAACACTATTGCATAAGATGAACATCTTGGACAACACCCTGTGTGAGTGTGGTGCCCAGCAGACAGCACAGGATTTAATCAAAAGCTGCTATTTTTATAAATGCTGAGATGGGATAGATGGAATCAACACACTGAGCAATAATACCAGAGAATGGCTCATAGATGGATGGAAGGAAGAAGGAGAGGAGGAAGGGTGTTGGAAAAGTGGGGTCTGCCACCTGGGATCAGAGAGAACCTGAGGGTGGGGCCAGGCTCCAGCAGAGGATATGAGCTTTGGCCTAGGTTAGACTACTGTCCCACCAGGGGGATTGAGTGGGTACCAGAATGGTTCATGGGCTATCAGCAGAATACAACCTAGTGTGAGTTGTGATGGGATGTGGTACAGATGTTCATAATGATGTTATAAACCTATAGTACTGAAGCATGATACCATCCATCCAAAGTTATCTTAGAGTAGGAACCACCATTTTTACTGCACTCTATGTGCCCTGACCATCTGTTCTGTTATGGCTGTAGAACACTTTCTGTGCATCTACTGTTCAGTAAGTGTAACTTCTGTACTTGACCTAAGATGGCCAATTCCTCAGATGGACATTTCTTATTAATATAAGTGAAAGCCCACTTAAAAAAAACCATGTGCTTAGTTATTCTGAGTTCCCAAATCTTAGACATACAGGTATTCAACTGCAGAGGTACCAGGCACTGACAAATCCAAATGTGCGTTCACTGCTGCTGAATTCAAAAGGTTATTGGGCCTGTAGTGATCAGTGGGTTCAATAAACATAGCCATGCAATGAATGACAAAAATTAACAATAAGGTTTATTCCTGGAACAATAGAACGCCCCTGCAGACCTTATGTCTTGTTCTCATTAGCTACCTTAATTAACTAGCTTAATTTAGGGGCCAACTCTGTGGTCCAAGTAAGGGAATGCCTCCAAATTACAACTTATATCAACACATCTTATCTTTTAACAATAAGTACAAAGCAATTAACAGAAAAAAATGTTAATACCCATCTATAGAGAAGTTACTAGCACTTTAGTCTGAAGGAAATCCTCACTTTCCTATTCCTGCTTTTCTGGAGTTCTTTTGACAAGTATCTATGAGTTTTTCATTAGATTTCACTTTCTTCCCAGACTGATCAAGTATCTGACCCTCTGGGCACAACATGTGACTATTAATATGTTACAGTAAACTCCAGTTCAGTTAGTTCCAGAGCTTAAGGGGTGGGAAGAACCCACTTAACTCCTTTTGGATCTGGTTGTTAGCGAACAAGTTCACAACTTCCAAATGAGTTTTGTGAAATCAAGTACAGAATGAACCTGAGTGGTCTTGTGGCAATTCTGTGCACAGCTGACTATATAATTTAAACCATGAACAGGGACACACACATACA
This sequence comes from Crocodylus siamensis, assembly GCF_052110815.1. Lineage (NCBI taxonomy): Eukaryota > Metazoa > Chordata > Crocodylia > Crocodylidae > Crocodylus > Crocodylus siamensis. The sequence goes on from NC_143399.1 coordinate 108,167,530, forward strand.
TACCTACCCATGTATATACATTTAACTATTCACATGAACTTTCAGTTCTACACTTAAGTTTAGTAAAGTACATTGAAAACAAAACCTCTTTTCATTTTTCTTTAAGTGCTAAGAAAACACTCTACTTGAAGTCTTTATTATTTTATTCATTCCAAATCTCTCCATAAATGGCATCTTTTTAGCAGCAGGAAAGAAAGCTTGCTCTTTAATGTTATTGATGTTTTTTTATCCTCTTCCTTTATGTCTAAAAGAAATTAAGACCAATGATTTCAGCTTTTGTCTCCCGTTTTTAACTTCACCTCATGAGCCTGTATAACCAGCAATTTTCTTACTCCCTTGTATTTTTTTTTCAAAGAAACCACAATAGTTCTGTAGTGACTTAGTCATATTTTTATTCTGTAAATCCCAAAATAATCCATGGATTGCTTGTTGGGTCTAGATGACATTTCCCATCTCCTGCCCCCGAGTCCCTCATAGTATCTAAAGTTTCAAAAACTGGTTTTTAATAAGTGGTTTAGCCTTTAGTGTTTTGCACACCAATTTCATTGTAAAATTTAGATGACAATAAACATTTTTAACAGTATGGAAATGTAGACAGTAAGGACACTTCCCTGCATGCAAGGGTTTACCTTTGCTGTGGCACAAATTTGTGCTGCTGCTTTTTGTTTCTGTGCACTCCTGGATGTAGGGTTTGGTGTGGGGCAAAATGCCCTGCTTCAGGGAAACAGCTATTTCCCTGCTTCTTCCAGCTCCCAGCATGCTGGAGAAGCCAGGGGATACCTAATACAGTGGGGATGCTTGGCCAGCAGCCAGAACATCTCCCTGGAGGATCCAGCCTCCAATTGCTCCAGCACACTCTCCTGGCCATGTGTTACACTTTTATTTGAAGCTTTTTCATATATATATGTAGCCCAGGTAACTTGGCTATATATATATATATTGGGCAATCCAATTGAAGGGGATTGTTAGCTGGCAGGTGTGCTGTGGGGTGGGAACTGCAGACCACTCAGTTTCTCTCCGTCCCTATAGATTCAGGCCAGGACAGTCAGGGGACTTAACTATATATACATTTATTTACATTAACTTATCACAAGGAAAAGGAACATGGATATAAACATATGTACAATATATATATATGGTATCTAAACCAGTAACATAAACAATACCCTCTGGGTAAATGACATAAAACCTTATACCAGTGCTCTCATATACAGATAAGTATGTGATCTGAAACAGATAAACCCCGAAGACTTAATCCTGAGGAGAAACCCCTGTACCCTTGGGCTTTTCCTGAGCCCTACAAAGAAGCTGGTAACTTTAGAGGGGCCCTCTCAGTGGGACCTCTCCTTTCAGGAGCCCTGAACTAACGAGGGGGGACTCACCCTCCCCTGTGGGAATCCTCTTTTCTTTGCAACTAATGGCTCCCAAGCCTGGAGGATGGTCCTCATCTTCTGTGTCAATCGGCTTGCTCACGTGTAGCGGGCTTTGGGTGGGGGGGAGAGTCACTGTGCCCTGAAACAGGGCTCCACTATGCAGGGCTTCTGGGCCTCTGGCTTGGCCCTGTCTGCTGGCTCAGTAGCCTGATCACTGTCTGGCTCTCTGGACTCAACCTTTTGCTACAGGTCAGAGGCCTGGGCTGCCTCATGCAGGACCAGGCTGAATCCACGCCCGGACTCTCCATGCAGCGCCTCCTGAACCGAGCTCCCAACCTTGTTCTGGGGATGGAGGACCTGAGCCGCCCAAGCACTCCAAAGGCCCTACTCCATGCACCAGCCTGTGCACTGTGTCTCTGGCCACACACCAGAGTTTGCAGACCTGAGCCGCCTCACGCAGCTCCCAGGGTCTGGATGCCACGTGCAATGCTGCACACTGAGAACCTAGCTGCTGGAGCCATCTGCCATTCCCTGCTTGTTTTCAGAGGCACTTCTGGGCTACTGCTTTGCCCTGCTTCACAGCTCTCCTCAGCTCTTCTAAGCCCCACTCTTCTCTCTTCTCTCTCCCAGATATGCTCCCCTCATCCTGGGCATGAAGATCCTTTTATATTCTCCAGGGCTCCATCCCTGAAGTCTTCCGAACCTAAGCGTTGAAGTCTTCAATCAGGTCCATGGGGGTGGGGGTGGGGGAACTCCTCTCCCCGTCCCATCAGGAAAGGGGCATGACTGCACTCTTCTTGCTGCCTCCTGATTGGGGGATGAGGTTCACCAATCAAAACAGCAAGATTTCAAGCCTGGGATTCAACCCAAGCTCCAAAAGGCAAGCCTGCTACATATATACCAGGAGTTTCCAGTGTCAAATTTTGGCACTGCACTGTAAATTTGCAGCATGGTGAACAGTTCCACGTTGCAACAGGTTTGAGGCACTGCAAACCCACATGCATGATTGTCTAGACATGCCCTAAGGTTCATAGTGGAGTCAGGTTTTTCCTACTGATACCAGGGATTAGGACACTTAGCAAGTTTCTAGCCATATTTTGAAAAGCTGCATCACATACCATATACACTTATCTGATGTAAATTAGTAAGGCTCAGCTACAGTATAGGTACAAATGTGCAGAAATCTAATAGGGAGAAAGTAAGAAATTTATTGTTTATTTAAATTGATGAACTGTCAGTATGATAAGATAAGAGGATGAATTTCACCTCACAGTGACATAGTGATATATCAGATCATTTATTCTTTCATGCAGAAGTTATTAATTTTATTGGCAGAGCTTATTCATCCATTGTCATGAGGCTCAAATGGCAAATAGAACTAAATAGCAGATATCCAAGCACATAAGATCTTACTCTAAATAAAGACAAGTAGGACATAAACTAACAACCTAAATAATCCAAATATGCAAATACCTTTAAACAGTGCAAATATATTAGTATATGGAAATTTATCAAATATATGTGTGCAACCAGTTATAACAAGAACACGCTATAGCACAGTTTAATTTTATTTCATTTTTGATGGACACCAAATCAATATTTTTTATTTTGCTTCTTAGAAATAAAGACCTATAAACCTGCATGTATGCACTTTGCGTATCACGGGGCGTGTCTACACGAGATGATAAATGTACAGCAAACTGTCTACTGTGCATTACTGTGGCCAGCAAAAACAGTGCTACTGCGCTAATGCACAGAAGACTTAGTCTACTGCAAATTAGCATTAAAAAGCATGCACCATAACTACTGCACAGTAGCAATGATTATGATGTGTTAAGTTAGCACCTGTAGCTAACTTAATGTGTCATAATTATGGCTCATTAATGAATGTGTAGACACACCCACTGTCACCCGACTCTGGTCCCAAAGCGGGCTTGCCTGGCTACTTCCAAATCACCCGTTGTCAATGAATCCTTCAGTATTACAGAACCAAAAGAATTCCTTGCACTACTCCCTCCTTCTGCTTGATACAGGACAAAGCAAACCTATCTTATTCCTTAGGTGTTTCCTTGAAGCTTTTTGCAATGAAAACCCTGGGAGCCTGTTCTGCCACATAGCCAATTCAGAGTCAAAGCAGTAAAAGTAACTTTTTGTGCCCTGATATTTATGACTTTTTTGTTTGAATATTACCCATGGAAGAACTCATTTGTAGAATTCTTTTGTATTATTATTTTCTTCTTAATATCTTAAACAGCATCTTTTAGGGTATAACTACCAGTGCAAGACAGCACTATACAGAGATACCTGAAATGGCTTTGCAGTCACCGGTTCTGTAACTAGAAGCAGGAGAGCTGTGTGAGTGCAGTACTGTGCCCAGTCTAATTATCTGCACAAGTACTCTCCTAGAAAGCTCTGTATCTCTGCGAAGCACTGCATTGGGTCATGTAGAAATACCCTCAGATGTCTTAACAAGACAATGGGCCTATTTCCATTAACTTCAATGTGCTTTGGATGAGGCCAATAGTAAATCTATGTAGCTATTGGCTGCAGGACAAAAAACAAAACTATAGGTCTTGGGTCATCTTTACATGTGCTCCTGGATGGGTGGAGGCAGGGGGAAGGACACGTTAATTAGGGCAGCTCTCAGAAGCTGCTCTATTTAGAGCACCCACAATGTCTTGTGTATTTAGCATCCTGTATTTCGAAATGGTGGTGAGGGTGCTTTAACTAAAGTTCATCCAACAAGCTTTAAAGTGTCCCCACTGCCATTTTGAAGCATGGGGATACCAAGGCTGCCAGAGCATGCTAATTAGAACACATCAGAGCAGGAATTAAGCACTTGTATAGGTGCTCTTGTTTTCTAAACTGTTTTGTGTATTTGGTGGGTTGGCTTCCTTAGGAGTATTTTGAACTTAGTTTGCTCTCTGTAATAAACTGTTTCCAAAGCTTGTTCAGTTCTGTTTCCAAAAGGTGTTCCAAGGTCAGTACACCTATATTAGATCAAAATCATTTGCTGTTTCAGTAGTGGGCCAGATAAGTCTACTGGATTTTGTTAGAGACCTTGATGAAATATGCCCCGGTTTGATCTATGGGTGTCAACTGTGGAACAAGTAACAGTTTTTGTAAGGTGACCTTCCTATTTCCAAAGTGTATCTAACTCTGAATAACAAGATAAATCGTTCAGTGTACATTCATTTGGAGATATATATATTTCTTAATTTTAACTAAAGCATTTTGCTAAAGATGTTTTAGGTTTGGTAAAAGATTGAAAACATTTAACAAAAAGTATATTCTGTTCCCTTGTGCATAGCAGTGAAATATTATAGATTATGATGTGTGCTAAGAAACAACAAAAATAAATCTCTCCATCAAATTGGATCAGTTTTGGAATCAATCTAAGTTAACAAAAAGTAGCTTGATTTTGACTTGGTGGGGGACTCAGCATCCTTTGAAAATCTGGTGCTTCCCAGGCAATACAGGGTGGGATCCTCAAAACAGAGTCCAATCATTTTAGATACCAACCAAATCAATTAAAAAAGTAATCACTTAAAAAAAATCTTAGCTGTGGTTAAGAGTTGTATAATTTTGTTCTTGAGTGAGAACAAAAAAAATCATTTAGGTGTGTGAAAATTGTTAGCATTAGAAACACAATAGGCATGATTGATTATTAGACAATATAAGACTGATCAGAATTTTAAAAATAGCATTGTTCAGTAGGATTGAAGCATACTTTGTGAGTTCACCTTTTCTTTTTTCCCCTCTTTTTTGTGGTTGATTATTAATTCAGACAAGTAAAAATACTAGTAGCTGATGTAGTAGCCTAAGAAGCCCCTGTTACTAATCGAAGCTGAACCCTCCATTGGGCTGTCCCTCTAATTTCAGCCATACTCTGATACTTTGATTTTCTTTTTTCTGTAACGTATTAATTTTTGTCACTAACAAAGCAACAAGAAATGACATTTCTAAACCACAAGTTTTCACAATACAGCAGCTATCAATAAGGAGACCTGGTGGAATATTTCTGAACATAGAATGTTTCAAAATTGTGTGGAAAATGTAACTCCTCTCTTTGTGGAACAAGTATGGATGTGCCTCAAGCTACTGCTTTTCTAAGAGTAGCTGTTTTAGCTTCTAACGTACTGCAAAGAATCATAACATTAAATCATAAATTAATCATAAAATTAAATGAATAAAGCAGTCTACTGATAAATAGATCAGAATAAATGATGGTAAAAAGACTAATGAAAAAAATTGCTTCTAAAATATTTTTGAATATGTTATATGACTAATTACTCAAACAAGTTCTTAATCAATACCAGTTTTGTACCTATCCCACTCAAAACAGACAGGCAGTCATCCATTAAGAGTGTTACCATATTTAATTGAATAGAAGATGAACCCCATTATAAGACAGCCCCCAATGATTATATCCTGTATCAAGCAAAATGATAAATTTGTTACTATTTTCCAGATATAGAATCTAATTATTGGAGGTTTGCCTTTTTTTGCCCCCTCCTACTGCTACAGCAGGGAAAATGAAGGGTCAAATAGCCCTTTTATCTCTTCTTCCTCCCAACTTTTTTCCTGATAGTCCCTTCCCCATCTCCTTAATGAAATACCCTGCTCTCCTTAAGCACATGGAAATGAAGAGGAATTTTGAAAACAAAAATCTTAATATTAAATGTGGCTAACCATACACTTAGTTTACCTAGAATTGATCTACATTTCCTTTTTATTTTAAACTGCTGCAAGCTTTAGCACAGGTACTCCATAAACACACTTTTGAGAAGCACTTTGGCACCTGTTTTTATGTAGTACAAATTATTCATGATATTAGTCCAAAACCAGAGATTCATGATTTACCACATAGTTCATTGGGCTAAGCCTGAACAGCCTAGCAGCATTTCAAACTACAGTGACCCCACAGCTCAGTATTTCTCACTTTGTGTGTGTACTCGAAATCCCCCACAAAGGATCCATGGGATGCTTCAAAAATGTATATGCAGTTGAGGTGCAGCAGGGCAACCTAGTCTGGCTTCTCTTCATGGAGAGTGAGGCCACAACAATCATATGCACCAGGCTGAAAGAGGGGGTGGAAGAGGGATTCTGGGTGAACAGTATGCAATGTCATGGCTCATCATGACTTTAGATAGAGTCAGAGGTGAGGGAGACTGCACTTATTGGGCACTACCATATGTCCTATTTAGATGGGCAACACTAACCTATTCTTGTGGTAGGTTCCCATTAACATGCTTGTCCAATGTGGGCCATGTATTTTATAGTCATGCTCAATGTTGGCTGCATTGAATCAGCTTCCTAGATGTTTTTGTTACTCAGCACATGCTGTTTTTGTCAGCAGTTTAATGATAGATAACGCATTTAGAGAGAGTTCTTTCTGTGTGATTATGAGGGGATTTTTTCCCCATTCCAACTGGGGAGGGTGGGGGAGAAACTTGTCCTGTATTTGAGTAAATATGGTATATTTGACACAGAGAAGAAATACTTTTCATAAAATTATATTTTAGAAAAGAGGTGTCCTGATTATCTTAATTTGATTGTACACATAGTGATTTAAGGAGATCAAAATAGATAAAGTAGTTCACCAATTCTGGTACTGCTTATCTTCAGGGATGTTTACATCACAGCAAAATTACATATACTCAACATCCATGGTGGATGTGGAATGGAAAAAAAGAACAGGGATAAGTGTATATATCACAGAGGAATCATAAGCCAAACAAATATGGCTTGTATACAGACTGAAAAACTGTGTAAGCAGATCTAGTCTGTTAATCTAGTCACGTGCCTTACTCCCATCTGGACCTTCTATTCCTCACACCACTATAGAGGCCCAAAAGAAAGAAAAAACAATGGGCATGTCCAGATGAGCATGCATGTGCCTCTTGCTGCATCTCAAAGCAGTTTGAGATGCGACAAGAGGCATGCTGTGAACAAAAAAGCATTCCCTGTACTGCATCTTGGCAGTGGGAGCCCCCTGCAGCATCAGCCCATCAGAGCACTTGGGGTCCTCCTGGGAAAGCCTCCCCCCCCCCATGATGCAGGAAAGCATGGCTTTGCCCTGGCCACCTGGCACTGCTTGTGGCAAATGGCATGGGCTCAGCCCAGTGCTGTGTGCCTTCAGGTAGCTCTGGGCTGCTTGGGCTGTCATCTGGGGTCTTGGGCCACTGACAGGGTCCCATGCCACTTGTGGGGACCATCTGTCATGTCAGTCTCGGTTCTGGGTGCACGGGCCCCACCTGGGCTAGTTTCTTGCATGCAGGACCTGCTCCAGTATGACCTCCAGTCCATTCAAGTGATGCAGGGTCCTGGGTTACAACCCAAGGGGCTTGGAGCTGCCCAAAGGTGCACAGTGCCATACCAAGCCAGGCAGAGCCTGCATGATATGGCACAGGCAACACCAGGTGCCAGGTAGCCAGGGCTGAGCTGCGCTGTCCCCTGCTGCCCTGTGCCATGTGGGTGGGACTGTGCCAGGAGACCCCGAGTGTCCTGATGGTTACTGCTGTTGTGGGTGAGCTGTGGATCATGCAGGAGGCATGTGGGCCCTGAAGGGGGACATTGGCCACTGCAGGCAGGCTTTGACCACTGCAGGGGGGTTCTGGGCCCCTCTGCAGGACCCCCCTGCAGGTGCTCTGGGCCCTGGAGGGTGGGGTTGGCCACTGTAGTGGGGACTGTAGGCCTTGTGGGGGGGCTGTTGCCTCGTGGGGGGGGGCTCTAGCCCCTGTGGGGGGGCTTTTGGCCCTGCAGGGGGGGCATGTGGGCCCTGCTGGGGGCATATGACCCCTATTGGTAGGCTGTGGCCCCTGTAGGGGGAACTGTGGTACCTTTAGGATGGCAGTCCATGAGCTGTGCAGGGGGGCTGCACCCTGCAGGTGTCAGGAGACCCACTCCTACTGAGCAGCCCCCTCCCACATGTCTTCCCCACACCCATAGTCCCCCTACAATTCACCCAAAAAACCCACACCCCTCGGCCACCCCACAAACCTTTTATCCACCTACCTGCCCCTGCAGGTCAGGAGTGAGAGGATTGGGGCAGGAGGCAGGCTGTGGGTTGAGAGTAAGGGGCAAGGCCAGGGGCAGGGCACAGTGCTACACATTCTGGTGAGTGAAACAGGTAGGGACAGCTCTGATTTTTCTATGACAAAAAAGTCAAAAGTCAATGCCAAAGTTTATAGATATTTAGAATTGATTTTATTATGATGATAGAGGCACTGGTAAGCTTCAAAATTGCTTTAATCTTGTAAATATATCAATAAAACATTACCCAACTGATCTCTCTATATGTAGTGGCATTTCATTTTAAACAGGGAACACCAGGATCTCTGGTCCTATTTGAGCTGCTGCAAGCACACATGTCTGCAAATCTGGACACACCCATTAAGGCTATTTTGCATCAGCATAAACAGCTAAAGACTTGAATAAAATTCCCACTGCTTCCCACTGCTTCCCTTCCCCACAAAAAAACCCAAAAACAAACAAACAAGCAAAAAACAGCACTCCCACCAAAAAGAAAAAGAAACAAAAAAATCCTTAGAGATTAATTTCAACAATGGTTTCGGACATAAATTCATTTATTTTACTTCCTTAAAAATAACCCAGTTTAATCAGAGCTAGTAATTCAAGTATTACCCTTCTTAAACACGTGAAAACAGAAGAACTTAACAGATCTGAAAAACATTCTAACCCCTGGTAATCTTAAAATGAATTCTACTCCAGCATGTGTAAGCTGCAGACTGTCAGTTCTGTCCCTATAAAAATCATACACCAGCTCAGTCATGACTGATCCACTGTAGGCTGAATCTGTGTTTTAATACCATGAAGGTCACTAAAACTACATTCACTACATAACTTGTCAGTATCACTGAAATGATTTTTAGCAGTTTCACTACTTCAGAAAACAGCTGACCTTCAGTTTGGCTGAGCTGAGTTTTTTCTGAGATAACTCACTTCGGTGATCTTTCTGTAAACTGACAGTTGTAACAGATGAAGCTGAGTAATCATTTGATTTTGGTTGAAATAAGAGACCTATCTTTAAAACATGTCATGAACTTGCAACATTATTATGTTTGGAGTTGTTACAAAAATTGCATAATTTAAAATAGTTTTATATTCTCTTTTCAAAACTTGAGTAAACACTGGATATTACACATTAAATTACTTGGAAGTAGATAAACTTATAAAATGTCTTCGCTGAATAGGGATAGATGGGTTTCTCAGTTCCCCATTTTCACTTTTCTTGGACATTTTCTCTTCTTTGCATCTCTGGCATTCTGATTATGTGACACCTTAAACTTATCTGGTTAATTCATTCCCAAAATAAATTGTAGCTTTTATCTGTTTGGACAGACTGAGAAATCACCCTTTCATTTGTCATGTCCGCGTCTTGCACAGTTTTGGATGGATGTGTTATCACGCTTACACTTTTCAACCTAAGATATCAAAGACAATATTAAACTTCTGAGCAACTGTTACAATTTTGAGCTCTCATTTTAGGTCCTGCAGCTGAATCTTTCAGGGTCTCTTGGTCACCTGGGAGGTAACTCTTATAAGGTAGTTCCCAGAATCTGGAGCCATGGTTTCTGTATAGAGAACCCATCTTGTTGAACAGTGGACTTTCCTGTCCAGTGAGGCAGCTATTTTGTTGTTTATGCTCTGAAAAATGGCAACTTGTTTGGAAATTTTCTAAAGTTGTAACTTCATAAATTGGTGCTCCTTTGTGTTAGGTACAATTAGTTAGTCATAACATTATCTCTGCCAATATACTGCCTGCCTTGTACAATCCAATGAACTCTACATAAACGTTACGTTAGTACTCACTAGGGATGTGAGAAATGTCAATGGGTGTTTTGTTTTGAGGCTGTTTTGATGCATTTTGAGCTCAAAACAGTGAAATCAAAATGAAACAAAAAGCTTTGAAACAGCTTCAAAATGAAATGAGAGCACTTGAAAAGTTTTGATAGTTTGGAAAAGTTTTGAGTTTTGAAGCCAGGCTTGTTGCAGCTAAACAGAAACTAAGGAGAGGGAAGGGGAAGCTGCAGCAGCAGCCTGCTGAAACCCAGTGCAAAAATATAGGGGCTTACACCTCCCAGGAAGAGCTGGGGAAGTGATTAGAGAGATGGGGAATTGAACAGGGGGTTGGGGACTCAAACAGTGAACTGGGGGAACGTTCAACTTCCTGAACATTCCCCCCGTTCCTGGTTGGATTTCCCAGCTCCCCAATCTTTCCTCCAGCTCTCTGACCACTTCCGCAGCTCTTCCCCGGGGTGGGAGGGGGGCAGATAAAGTGAGATGACAGCAGGCTGCCACTGCCTGCTGGGACTGGCACTGAGTGCAGCCCATGCTGAGTGCCGGGAAGCCTGATGCTGCCACTGGCCCCAGCTGGCAGCATGCTATCATCCCATGCAGATCCAGGGGCCTGCACCCTCCAGGACGACTACAGGACTGTGCCAGACTCCTTCTGGGGGGTGTGGGCCTCCAAATCTGTGCTGCTGGCTGGGAAATGAACTGGGCGCAGCCCATGCTGAATGCTGGGAAGCCTGGTGCTGCCACTGGCCCCAGGTGGCAGCAGCAACCCGCTGTCATCCCGCATGCAGATCGGGGGGATCTCCCCATTAGAAAAAGTCTGGCACAGCCCTTCAGCCCTTCATGGGGGTGTGGTTCCCCAGATCTGCATGTGGGATGACAGCAGGCTGCCATTGCCGGCAAGTGATATGAGTTTTGCTTTGAACACTCTGAGGGGCATTTCCTAGAAACGCCTGCACCTATCTTCTTAAAACTCAGTAGGCTTCATGCCCACAGAAAGGGCTACCATCCCTGCAATTTTTCACCTGAATCAGGCATGAAATTGTTAGAAATATTATTGAAAATGCATTATCAATAGTGTTGTTAGAACAGCACAGCTGTCAGCTCTCCCTGGTGGGAGGGGGAGGTTGGAGGAGAAGCTACTAAGGGCTCTTTGTATTAAGGTATCACTGTCTCTTTGTTCTGCAAATTTACTATCTCTTTGTTACAGTAAAGCATATACTCCTTAGCATTCTCATGCAGATAAGAGTAAATTGCAAATTTTAATGGTCCTGTCCTTGAGGGCAGAGGAGGTTTGAACTTTTTGTAACCTAAAGTACTTTCTGAGCAGGCGCAATTAGCTAATGCATATAAGCCTATCCGCCCCGCATACTTAAGTAGTTAATTATAATGCACATGCGACGGATGACGTGACGTCATTTCATATATGTTTGTATGAACCGGAAATGAGTTGTAAGAGTTCCTGCTTCTGCACACGTGCTCAGGAGAGAGAGGATAAAGCCTGCTGAGAAGTTGTTCCCGCGGGCAGAGTGTGATCGTTTGCCTTCACTCTGACCCTATTTGCAAATATATACCTTTTGTGTTACTAATGGAGTGTGTCTGTGACTGAGAGTTCTTCGCCTCCCGAGAAATGAACCATAGCAATTTCTGCAACAAAATGACAAAGTTATAGGCATTTTCATGATTCCCCCTTATAGCCTATTGGCAAAATGTCAAATTATGATGAAACAGCAAAACAATTTTGACAAAACAAAATGGACCAGTGCTTTGAAACAAAACAAAATGGTAGAATGAAACACTGTCCCTTCAAAACAGTGAAATGGAAGTCAAAATGAAAGAGTGCTGTTTCGTACAGCCCTAGTATTTACATGTTATGGAAGGGAAAAAACCCTGCTTACTCTGCATTGCAAAATTTTACTGTTGTAAATAAGTATCGTTGATAAACTTAAGCTTCTCAGAAATATCCCTCATAATTTTAAAAGCCACAATTCATTGTCTCATTCTGACCAAAAGGACCTGTTAACCATCTGAACTCTTTTTCATCCACTTGGAAATGTCAGGAACATATTTAGCCTATTTATCTACAGGCAGAATAAATTTGCAAATAGTCTTCAATTTGAGGATATATTTTCAGCTCATTTGATCTAATGGCCTAGGAGTGCAAGCCCTTGTCTAGCAAACTAACACATACATCTTAAAATGTTCACTAGGACCTTCTTTCAAAAGAACTAAAAAGAGTACTTTGGCAGGCCACTAGTATTCTTTATAGTTTGTTTGGTTTCTTTTTTGGGGGGGGGGGTTAATATTAATGTCAGAATAATTGAAAGAAAGCATGTTTGTGCTGGCTTTAGAAATGTAGGGGAGGTCATGAAACTGGGATAATCAGAAGGAACAGCCTTGTTTTCCAAAGTTATATTCTGGTAAAAAATAAAAAACAAAACAACAAAAAAACTTGGTTATATTTCATGAGGTGTCTCATGAGTGCATTAAGCATCAGGCAACTAGTATTTAGTTTTTGCATTGGTGAAGACAGCTGTGTGCTACAACTGGCAGAAGAAAATCCAGTTGTTAATGGAAATGTAACTTCCTCATCTTATATCTATATTTTAAGAAGGTTCTTTTTTTTAATAGTATGTTGAAAATATACAGTTTACACTTCACTGTATTCCAGGTTATTTGGTAAGAACAGTGTAAGATTGCAGAATTCAAAATAACATTTTCTGGTAAGCAAAAAACTTTACTGGGCCTCTTGGTTCTATATCCTCTCTGTGTTCTTTGTACAAGTCTGGAGTTTTGAAAAATAAAGAAACTTGGTCTGTTTATAATGTAGTACTATGGACAACAATTGCTTTAAGGACTTGCAGATGTAAATTTCTGACAAGGAAAAAATAAGGTTGAAGTTGGAGGCCTTCTCAACCTCTGTCTTTGGGAGGTTTGTGAGAATCTCAGGGGCCTGAGGTCAGAGGTTGCAAAAGGACAACCGAAGAGTCACAGGCTCCATCATATCCACTTATTGTGAAAAAAGCACATAGGACTTGGAAAAAAAACGAGGAAAGAGACAATGAGTAAGTTCTAAAGGTCAGTCTAGCAAAGTGGCAGTTTTCAGACCTATCCAAGATCTCCATTAAGAGAAAAGATATCTGAATTCACCACGTAGAGAGAGTGAATGAGTGAGAGAGAAAGAAAGAGAGAGAGAGGCCATCAGTAACTTTTGTGAGAAAAAGAAACTGCCAGCCTGACTGCAGAAAGAGAGGATGAAGCACTGAGAGGTAAACTTCAGGCAGGCAGACTGAATCCCACAATTCTTAGACTGGCTGAGGTATTTCCAGTGAGGAAAGGTAGGAGCCAGATCCTGATGAAGAGATTTTTAATTAGGTCTCAGGAAAAGAGAGGACTTTAACACACTCAAACACACTTATGCCAGGTACAGATGTTAGGGAAGTTAGGGGGAGGTTACACTGCATTAAAAATAGCCACCCTATCTAATTTAGTTTTTCCAGGTATGGACCTTACATTTAGATCCCTAGATAAGTTGAAGTAAGTATGAACTATACAGAAATTCAGGACAGTTAGAGCAGTCTAAAAATGGCTGACCTAATCTAAGTACCTGTATCTCAGAAGTAGTCTAACTTATATCGGGTCTAGTAAGACTGATCTAATTGAGCTACTGTACAGTTTCCAGAGAAGCCCTGGAGGTGGGAAAGCCCAGCCACTGACCCCAGACTGTGCTTTTCCTTCTGGCTTTGAGCTATTTTTTATCCCCCTAGCCCTTCCCCTCAGTCCCAGATGGACAACTCTCCCCATACAGTAGACCTGCCACCCCAACCCCCGAGCCCACCAACTCCCCCATCCTGCAAGGCACTCCTGGCACACCAGTTTTACTGGTGTTCACTGGGGCTGGGAGTCAATGAAAGTAAATTAGGGTGGGGGAAGGAGGGAGAGGTGGGCAGGATGGGAGGGGGTTGGTTCACTGAGTGGGGGGATTGTTTGCCTTGGGATGGGGTATAGGGAGCTAAAAATAGTCTTTGGTCCCAAGGAGGGAGAGCCCTCCTAATCCACCAGCCCCTTCCCCATCCCAATTTACTTCAGTCAGGCTCCCAGAATCCGTCAACGCTGGTAAATCCAGTGCCAGGAGCAGGCTGTGGGATTTGGGGCAGTTTGGCAGCATCAGGGGAGCTGGGGAAGGGTCCAGGGGGCAGGGTTGGCAGGATTTCAGACCTTCTCTGATCCCACCAACACTCCCTCACCCTCCCCTGTAGACCCCATTATCCCTCCTGATCCCACCAAACCATCCAGAATCCCAGAAACCCACCTGCAGACCCTGTTTGCCTCCCCAACCCTTTTCATGCTAGGTCCTGCAGACCTGCTAGTCTCCCCAAACCCTCCAACCCCTCCCTGTGAACTCTGGTTGCACCCTGATCCTTCCAACCTCACCACAGACCCTGCTCCCCCACCCCAATCCTTCACTAGTTCCATCCTGATTTACCTTAGATTGAGTGGCTATTTTAAATTTATTCTGACCTCCCCCTAACCTCCCCAAATGTCTGTATGTGTAAGTGCACGCGCACACACACTTGCTGATATCTCTCTTCTGTCCTGACATTTTTCTAGGTAGGAGCAGGGAAGGCTTTAGCCAGATGTAATCATGTGGATTACATGAAATTCTGTTATTTGTAGTTTTGATTCTGTTCCAGAAAAGTGCCTAACCAAATATCTAACTTTGGGAAAGTGAGTAGACTCCTTAGGTAGTTCTTGGGCCAGCCAGGGCATAGGAATGAGCTAATCTTCCTTTTGTAGTGCTAATTGATATATGCTTGTGGCAAAAGCAAAGGTTATTTGAAACGAGTCTCAAGTTCATTTAGATATTGTAGTTTCAGACCGCAAACACAACTTTTTTTCTCACTGACACTCTTCAGAACCCCCAATTGACTCTATTCTTTGCACATATATACAGTTCTAGTTGTAGTAAGTGTTCTTTATTTTTTTCTTAAATAGGTGCTATAAATAATGTGCCATGTTAGAAATGAATTAAATATATACAAAATGATTAATCTATGTTTTCCCTGGAAAAGAGCAAAACAGAAACAGTGAACATGTGATATTTATATTATTGATTACAAGAAGTTAGTGAGAGCCACTAAGTTACATATAATGGAAAATTATCCTTTTTTTTTGCGCTGCATAATTAATGTAGCATTCCCTTTAAGACCTGTTTTCTGATTAAGTCATTGAAACTTTTAGGCATATTATGTGTTTTACTACATGTCTAGTCATATTTGTCAGTACAGTTAGTTGATGTCCTATACCTGGCATGTTTTTTTTTAGCCTTGGAAAGATTAATGTATATATATTTTAACAACCTGGTAACAAGAGAAATATTTTGTGTCAGTAATATCAGCTGTTGTCAATCAGAGACTGGACAATTCACCACAAATAATCTCTGTTATAGACAATGAGATTCAAGTTACGTTCAACAGGATTTCTGGAATGGTTTTAAAAGTTACTCACTTGAAGAATGGTATGATTTGTCATGATGCCACAGTAAATTTTTTGAATTAAGATGTCAAATATTTTCATAATTATAGACAACTCAGAGGATTAGTTACTATTTGTCTGAAGTTCAAGCTAAATTTAACTCAGAAGTTAAAGAGTCTTTATTATGTGAAGGCATGATACCTTTTCACCGTATAGACTAAGTCAGTTAGAGATGTATAGCATATGCTTTCATGAACTTGGCTTCATTTCACCAGAAGCTATGAAAGGACAATGGACAGAGCAATTCAGCAAATAGAAAAAGTGGTTAACCCCACAACAACGCACCTAAGCACACCACTAGATCCATTGTCCATAGCCAAGCTCTGCATTACAACTGTACCTACCCAGATCCCACTGTCCAGGATATACACTGTAAAGCTCTTGAGTAGGGATTCAACAATTACAATTCTAAAATCATATCCACTCAAATCATTGGATTCAGACTCAGAGTCTCCTCTGACCTGCTACAATACCAGCACAGCTACTCTGAAGTCAGTGATGAAATGTCCAAGGAGGTTAAAGTGCCTGCTGAAGGCTTGCGTGACTTTCTGGAATTAATGTGATATAGGTGTGCATTCATATTTTCACATATGAATTTCCCTGTATGTCCAACACAGAGAGCAGAGGGGCAGTGCAAGCAGGTGATGGCATAAATGGCTTCTGTAGAGACATAAGTGTATGAGCTTCAGATGTTATAACCCATGTTATTTGATTCAGTGATGATGTGGTGTGTACAGATGAGGGAACACAGATTATATCCTGGTCCACTGCATGCTCCAGTACCTCAGCAAAAACAGGTATTGGTAGTGTGTTGCTTGAGAGACTCTATTTGACATTGTAAGCCAGGACAAGTTTGTCCCCCTGTAGATACCTTGAGGTGACTGTCATTTTCCAGGAGAGGTCATGAATGATGTTGTCTAAGGTGTTGTAAATGACAACCATCAGGACTCTGTTGATACTTAGAGTTGGTATTGTAGCAGGTTACAGTGAGGTCTGAGTCTGGTTTTGTTGATCTGAGTGGCTACAGTTTTGGATTGTATTATAAATGTAGGAAGCTCTGCTACATTTAAGATGCACCTTAATGTGTGCATCTGGTGTCATGGGATCAGACCACATATGTGTGCAATTTAGAGCTTGTTTATAGATGATGAATCTAGTGATATGGTAAAGGATGGAAGTTGGTGTTCATAGAATCATAGAAAATTAGGATTGGAAGGGATTTTAGGAGGTCGTGTAATCCAACACCCTGCTCAAAGCAGGACTATTCTGACTAGATCATTCCAGCCAAAGCTTTGTGTAGCTCAGTCTTAAAAATGTCCAAGGATGGAGATTCTACAACCTCTTTGGGTAACCTGTTCCAGTGTTTTGATAACCCTCCTAGTGAGAACATTCTTCCTAATATCTAACCTAAACTTCCCTTGCTGCAACTGGAGATAATTGTTCCTTGTTCTGTCATCTGCCACTACTGAGAACAGTCTAACTCCATTCTCTTTCAAATCCCTCTTCCGGTTGCTAAAGGCTGCCATTAAATCCCCTCTCAGTCTTCTCTTCTGCAGGCTAAATAATCCCAGTTACCTCAGTCTCTCCATATATGTCCTCCAGCCCCCTCACCATTTTTGTTTCCCTCTGCTGGACTCTCCAATATGTCTACATCAGTGATTCCCAAACTTTTTTTTTCCACAACCCCATGCTGGGAGCAGAGTGTGGTGGCAGCAGCTTGGGGGCAAGGGCAGGAGAACTTCCAAGCATGTTGTATGGCTCATCCTTTGTATTCGGCACTGCTGGCATTGCCCCCATGACCCTCATTTGGGTGGTGAGCTGAGGTTGGGAACCTCTGGTCTACATCCTTTCTGTAGTGGGTGACCCACAACTGAGCACAGTACTCCAGCTGTGGCCTTAACAGTGCTGAGGGGAATAATCACTTTCCTTAACCTGCTGGTAACACACATGCTGCAGCCCCATATGCTATTATCCTTCTTTGTAACAAGGTCACACTTTTGGCTCATATTCAACTTATTGTCCACTGTAACCATCAGGTCCTTTTTTTGCCGCAACCTCCATGCTGGCTCATATTCAACTTATTGTCCACTGTAACCATCAGGTCCTTTTCCTCAGACCTGCTGCCCAGCCAGTCAACCCCCAGCCTGTACTGTAGCATGGGATTGTTCTGTTCTAAGTGCAGGACTTTGCACTTGTCTTGTTGAACATCATGAGATTTCTTTTGGCTCAATCCTCCAATTTGTTAGATCACAATGAATCCTAGCCCTACCCTCCCACGTATCTACTACTTTCCTCAGCCTAGTGTCATCTGCAAACTTGCTCAAGGTGCACTCTGTGCCATCTTGCAAGTTGTTGATGAAGACATTGAATAAAATGGGCCCCAGGACCAACCCCTGGAGCATTCCACTTGATACTGGCTGCCAACTAGACATCAAGCCATTGATTACTATTTCTGAGCCCAGTGCTTCAGACGGTTTTTGATCCACCCTACAGTCTATTCATCCAGCCCATAGTTCCTTAACTTGCCTGAGAGAATGTTGTGGGAGACCATATTAACAGCGTTGCTGAAAATCAAAGTATACCATATCCACTGGTCTCCCACATCGACAGAGTCAGTCAACTCATCAAAGAAAGCAATCAAGTTGGTCAGGCATGACTTCCCCCTGGTGAATCCATATTGACTGTTCCTAACCATGTTCTTCGCTTCAAGTGCTTAGAAATGGATTCCTTGAGGATCTTTTCCATGATTTTTTCCAGGGACTGAGATGAGACTGACTGCTCTGTAGTTACCTGGATTGTCCTTTTCCTCTTTATTAAATATGGGCACTATGTTTGCCCTTTTCCAGGCATCCAAAACTCTTCTAGATTAATTTTTAAAGGTGATGTCCTGTGGTTTTGCAATCTCATCAGCCAACTCCCTCAGTACCCTCAGGTGCATCCATCCAGGTCCACGGACTTGTATATACCCATGTTTTCAAAATAGTCTCTAACCTGTTCTTTTATCACTGTTGGCTGCTCACCTTCTACCCAAACTGTGCTGCCTGGTGCAGTGGTGTGGGAACTGACCTTGTCTGTGAAGACTGAGGTGAAAAAGGCATTGAGTACTTAAGCCTTTTCTGAGTCCTCTGCAATTACATTGCCTTCTCCATTCAGCAAGGGACCCACAATTTCTCTGAACCTCCTCTTGCTACCAGCATACCTGTAGAAACCTTTTTTATTACCGTTCACATCCCTTGCTATCTGCAACTCCAATTGCACATTGACCTTCTTGACTTCACCCGTGCATGCCTGAGCAATGCTCTTACAGTCTTCCCTAGGTATTTGTCCAAGTTACCACATTTTATTAGTTTCCTTTTTGTGATTTAGTTTGTTCAGCCAAGCTGGTCTTCTGCCATACTTTCTAGTTTTTCTGCTCATTGGGATGGTTTGTTCCTGTAAGGCTTCCTTAAAATACAGCCAGCTTTCCTGGACTCCTCTACCCCTCAGTCTGGCTTCCCAGAGGATCCTGCCCATAAGTTTCCTGAGCAAGTTGAAGCCTGATTTTCTGAAATCCAGGGTCCTTACTGTGCTTCTGTCCACCTTTCCTTTCTTCAGGCTCATGAAATCAATCATCTCCTGGTTACTGCTGCCCAAGTTTCATAGTTTGTAGGGTTGGAAGGGACCCGAGCAGATCATCAAGTCTGACCCCCTGCAGTGGCAGGAAAGAGTACTGGGGTCAAACAACCCTGGCAAGCTGTTGATCTAGCCTCCTCTTAAAGATCCCCTGCGTAGAAGCCAGCACCACTTCTCTTGGAAGTTGGTTCCAGATACTAGCCGCCCGACCGTGAAGTAGTGCCACCTGATATCTAGCCTAAATCTACCCTCTGCCAGCTTGTGACCATTATTCCTGGTCACTCCTAATAGTGCTTGGGGGAACAGGGACTTCCCTGCTGGTCCCCCCTGACTAGTTTGTAACAGGCCACTAGATCCCCCCTCAGCCTTCTCTTGTGGAGGCTGAACAGGTTCAGGTCCCATAGCCTCTTCTCATAAGGCCTGCTCTGCTACCCCCTGATCATGTGAGTGGCCCTCCTCTGGACCCTCTCCATGTTGTCCACATCCCTCTTGAAGTGTGCTGCCCAGAACTGGATGCAGTACTCCAGCTGTGGCCTGACCAGTGCCACATGGGGGGGAGTATCACCTCGTTGGCCCTGCTTGAGATGCATCTGTGGATGCATGACAAGATACGGTAGGCCTTCCTAACTGCATCCCCACACTGCCGGCCCATGTTCATCTTGAAGTCAGCAATGACTCCAAGATCCTTTTCTGCCTCTGTGCTGACACGAGGGGAGTTCCCCAACCTGTAGGTATGGTGCCGGTTGTTCCTCCCCAGATGCATCACTTTGCACTTGTCAGTGTTGAATCCCATCCTATTCTCATTCGCCTACCCCTGTAACCTGTCTAGGTCCGATTGCAGCCTATTCCTGCCTTCTAGCATGCCCACATTCCTCCACATCTTAGTGTCATCAGCAAATTTGAACAGGGTGCTTTTTACTTCCTTGTCTAAGTAGCTGATGAAGATGTTGAACGGTGCGGTCCCAAGGACTGAGCCCTGTGGAACCCCACTGCCCACATCCCTCCAAGTTGAAAATGACCCATCCACTACCGCAATCTGGGTGTGACCCTCCAGCCAGTTGGAGACCCAATTGATTGTGTGGGTGTCGACACCACAGTCCCCCAGTTTCTTAATGAGAACAGGGTGAGACAGTGTAGAAGGCCTTCCGCAAGTCCAGGAAGACTATGTCCACTGCTACCCCTGCATCTAATGATTTGGTGACCTGATCATAGAAGGCCACCAGGTTGTTCTGACAGGACCTGCCACTAATTAATCCATGTTGGTTGCCCCTAAGCATGATCTCCTCTGCAGGCCCCTCATGGATATGTGCCAGAATAATTTTCTCAAAAAGTTTGCCTAGGATTGAGGTAAGACTAACTGGCCTATAGTTTCCCGGGTCCTCCTTCCCCTTTTTGAAGATGGGAACCACATTGGCCCTCTTCCAGTCCTCTGGCACAACATCAGAGCACCATGAGTGCTCGTAAAGATGCTGCAGGGGTCCTGCAATGACCTCAGCCAATTCCCTCAGTACTCTAGGGTGGAGATCATCTGGACCAGCTGACTTGAATACATCCAGTCCCTCCAGAAGTTCCCTAACTAGTTCCTTGGCCTAGGTGTGCCTCCCCTGGGGCCTGAGGGCGGCCCTTTGGGGGGGTGACTGTTCTGGTCCCTGCTTAGGAAAATGGAGGCAAAGAAATCATTAAATATGTTGGCTTTGTCATCTGGTGTGACGACCAAATTTCCTAATGTGTCCTGCAGGGGCCCCACATTACCCGGAACCTTCTTTTTACCCCCTATGTATTTTAAAAAGGGCTGCTTGTTGTCCTTAATCTGGGAAGCTAGTCCCAGTTCAATCTGTGTCTTGGCCTTCCTAACTGCCCCCCCTACATCCCCGAGCAACTGCAGTATAGTCATTCCTGGTGATGGCCCCTCGTTTCCATTTGGTGAAAGCCTCCCTTTTTGCTAGGAGACATTCCCATATGCTTTTGGTGAGCCATGGAGGCTTGTGTGCCCTCTTGCTCCCTTTGATCCATGTTGGGATTACCTCCCTTTGGGCTTTAAGAATTGTCTCCTTAAGGAGCGACCACTCTCCTTGGACACCTGGTTCCCCTCCCCTCTGGGACCTCAGCGCTTCCCCAGATAGTCTCCTTAGCTCATTGAAATCTGCTCTCCTGAAATCTAGGGTTGCTGCCTTGCTGCAGGCTTTTGCCACCTTGCGCTGGATGGTGAATTCCAGCAGGTGATGATCACTGTCACCCAGGCAGTCGAGCACCTGCAGCCACCTCACCATGTCGTCTCCTGTGGCCAGCACCAGGTCCAACAAGGCATCTCCCCTGGTGGGGCTGTGCACCTCCTGGGTTAGATGGAGGTCCTGAATTCTGGCTAAGAACCTAAGTGAACGGTTAGATCTAGCTGACTGCTCTTCCCAGCAGATGTCCAGGAAGTTCAGGTCCCCCATGACTACCACATCCTTAGACTTCACTACCTCCATGAGCTGACCTAAGAACTCCTGGTCGAGCTCTTCCCCTTGGTTGGGAGGTCTGTAGTAGACTCCCACTGTTAAGTCTCTTTCCCCTTGACTGCCTTGTACTCTAACCCAAAGCACTTCAGAGGTCCCCTCCTCTTATTCTTTGTTAATTGACGAGGATGGGTATTCCTCCTTAATATAGAGTGCCCCCCCACCTTTCCTGCCT
Organism: Crocodylus siamensis; assembly: GCF_052110815.1. Classification (NCBI taxonomy): domain Eukaryota; kingdom Metazoa; phylum Chordata; order Crocodylia; family Crocodylidae; genus Crocodylus; species Crocodylus siamensis. Next base: position 108,189,543 of record NC_143399.1, read on the forward strand.
ATCCTGTCCCTCCTGTACAGCCTATAGCCCTTGATATTCATTGCCCAGTCATGCAGTGAGTGCTACCATGTTTCAATGATCCCCACTATGTCTGGGTTGGTGTCGGCTAGCAGGAGGGTGAGTTCCTCCTGCTTGTTTCCCATACTATGAGCATTTGTGTAGAGGCATTTGAGGCCTCCTGTTGATGTATGTACTGGCCCCCTACTTTCAGCATTACTCTGGCCCCTGCCACTTACCTGTGTATATGTTTCACTCATTGGTCTAGGGTGGGCTGTACTTGTGGGTGTTGCTTGGTCTGGCATTCCGATGATTCCTCCACCCTCTTCTTCCCCTTCCCCCAGTGAGCCTAGTTTAAAGCCCACCAGAGGAGGTTCGCCAACCTAGAAGAAAACAGACACTTACTTTTAGGGGAAATGTGGAGCCCATCCCATCCGAGCATGTCTATTTTCATGATGTGCCGGTCATTGTTGAGGAAGCCAAAGCCCACCTCGAGACACCATTCCCAAAGCCGCAAGTTGGTCTCCGCAATGCATGTTTCATGCCGTCTTCCATATCCACTCACTGGTAGGATAGAAGAGAAAACCACCTGTGTGCCTATCTCCTTTAGCATGCACCCCAGAGCATGATAGTCAGCCATCTGGCAATCAGAGCTTCTCCTGGCCGCATCATTAGTACCCACATGGATTAAGACCATGAGGTAGTAATCGGTGGGCTGGATCATCCCCTTCACGTCCTGAATCTTTGCTCCAGGTAGGCAGTAGACCTTGCATGTCAAGGGGTTCTGGCGACAGATGGGGCCTTCTGTACCTCTCAGGATGGAATCGCCTATGATGATCACCTGATGCTTTCTCCTCCCAGCCTGCTTATCTCCTTTGGCCTGCTCGGGACGTGGAGAGCATGGAGTTGCCTCCTTCCTGGTTTCCTCCTCTCCTTCCTTCTCCTCCAGAGTTGCCAGGGCCTCGTACCTGTTCTCCAGCTAGACTGGAGGAACTGGTACTGCTGTGTTACGAGCAGCCCTGGTTCTGGAGGTGACTGTCTGCCACTCTGCAGTGGAGGGCACATTCTGAGGTGCTTCTTCCTTTGGTGCATAAGCCTGCAGGGAAAGAAAATAGCTGTCAATTTCTTCTTCTGCCTCCCTGATTCCCCTCAGCCTGCTAACCTCCTTCTAGAGCTCCCTCACCTGTGCCTTCAGGGCCTTAAGGCAGGCGCCTGCAGGACAGGTGTGGGGGTCCCCAATCCCTGCCCCCCCAGGCCTTGCTGGGCAACTCCCGCAGGCCAGAGGGTGGGGGGACGCTAGCTCCTTCATGGGCTCTGTCTGGGTGGAGGCCTCAGACAAGCCCCGGGAAGGCTGTGCCCCCAGAAAGGGGCCCTGGCAGCACTCCATGTCGACACCATCTTAGGAGTTGCTGCCTGTTTCTGGCTGAGTGCGGTGCCTTTGCCACGTGCTAGCAGGAGTCTCCCTCCTGGCCCTTTCTGCTCACCTCCCAGCGCGAATGCCTATGCAAACACCAGTGCACTCTTGCAGAATGCGCCTGTTTGCGTGGCCCAGGAGTGCGGCTCCCTACCGGCTCAGTTAAGAGGGATCCGGGGGGCTTCCCTTCCAGATCTGACTCAGGTGCATCTGTCCCTCTGGCCCACTTACCTTAGGGGGTTCAGCTGCTGCTGCCTCTGCTGCTGCTGTGTTTGCCTTTGCTCCGGGTCTGGTAAGGGGGCATATGTGCATGCGGGACACATGTGTGCCTAGATTCCTCCTCTCCCCACTGCTCCTGGCTCCTGAGTGCTGGGAGCTACTTCAAACTGAGACTTTTAAAGGCTGCAGTTTGAAATTCCTGCTGCTGCCCTGACAGCCAATCAGGCACTCTGGTCTTACCAGAAGTGCCTGCCAGTGATCCTGCCCCCTAGATTCCCTCGCTGGGGGGATCCGGTGCCTCTGGAGCCTGCTCCCTGAGGGTTAACCCGGGGGTGCTCCCTGGCTTGGGGGGACAGTCTCCCCTAGCCCTCCCCCTGTTTGCACACTCTGTTCGCGCAGCTCGGGAGCGCGGCTCTCTACTGGCTCAGTTAAGAGGGATCCGGGGGGGTTCCCCTCTGGATCCAGCTCAGCTGTGTTGGTCCCTCTTCCCCACTTACCTTAGGGGGTTCAACTGCTGCTGCCCCTGCTGCTGCTGTGTTCGCCTCTGCCGCTGCTGAGTTCACCTCTGCTCTAGGTCCGGTAAGGGGGCACACGTGTATGCGGGACACTCATGTGCCTAGATCCCTCCTCTCCCCACTGCTTCTGGCTCCTGAGTTGCCATCCACTATTACATTCCCCATTAATTCTTCCCTGTTTGTGAGCAGCAGGTCAGGAAGAGCATGGCCCCTAGTTGGCCACTCCAGCACTGCACCAGGAAGTTGTCCCCAGCACTCTCCAAAACCTTCCAGGATTGCCTGTGCACTTCTGTATTGCCCTCCCAGCAGATGTCAGAGTGACTGAGGTACTACATGAGAAAAAAGCCTTGTGACTGGGAATCTTTCCACTAACTGCTTGAAGAAAGCCGTATCCACCATTTTAAGAAGGCCCTTGACACAGTTTCCCACCACATTCTCTTAAAAAAAACTAGGTGACTGTGGCATTGATGTCTACACAGTCAGATGTGTGGTAAATTGGCTAGATGGTTGCACCCAGACAGTCATGTTGGATGGGTCATTTTCCACTTGGAGGGATGTAGGCAGTGGATTCCCCCAGGGCTGAGTCCTGGGGCCTGTACTGTTCAACATCTTTATCAGTGATCTGGATGTGGGTGTGGAATGCATGCTGTCCAAATTTGCTGACAACACCAAGTTGTGGGGCAAGGTGGGCACGCTGGAGGAGAGTGACAGAATCCAGTTGATCTAGACAAATTACAGAGGTGGGTGGATGAGAATAGGATGGAATTCAACACAGACAAGTGCAGGGTACTGCTTCAAGAGAGAAGGAACCAGCAACACACCTATAGGCTGAGGAACACCCTTCTTTACAACACAGTGGCAGAAAGGCATCTTAGAGTCATTGTTGACTCCAGGATAAACATGAGCCGCCAATTCGAGGAAGCAATCAGTTAGGCTAACTGCACCTTGTCATGCATCTACAGATGCATCACAAGCACGTCCAGGGAGGTGATACTTCCCCTCTATGCAGCACTGGTCAGGTCACAGTTTGAGTACTGCGTCAAGTTCTGGGCACTGCACTTCAAGAGGGATGTGGCTAGCATTGAGAGGGTCCAGAGGAGGGCCACTCACATGGTCAAGGGGAAGCGGGCCAGGCCCTATAAAGAGAGGTTAAAGGACCTGAACCTATTCAACCTCTACAAGAGAAGGCTGAGAGGGGATCTGGTGATTGTTTACAAATGCACCGGGGGAACCAACAGGAATTTGGGGAGGCTCTGTTCCTGCTCCCTCAGGCACCACCCGGGGTTACTGGGAAAAATGGCCACAAATTGTTAGAGAGAAGGTTCAGGCTGACTACTTTATGGTTAGGGCTGCCAGGCTCTGGAATGAGCTCCCAAGTGAGGTGGCCCTCTCTCCTACCTTGGGGGTCTTCAAGTGGAGGCTGGACAGATGTTTGGCTGGGGTGATATGACCCCAGTTCCTGTTCCTACCTGGGTCAGGGGGTCAGACCTGATGATCTGTTTAGGTTCCTTCCAACCCTAAGCACTATGATACTCTGATACCACTTCCACTTGGTCTTGTGGTCAGTAACAGAAACCCACAACATCACCCTTGTTACTCTCCCCTCTAACCTTAACCCAGAGACTTTCAACAGGCCTATCTTCCGTTTCATACTGGAGCTCTGAGCAATCATATGGCTCTTTTACATAAAGTGCAACTTCTCCTCCTCTTATCCCCATCCTGTCCTTCCTGAACAACGTGTACCCATTCATGACAGTCATGCAAGTTATCCCACAAAGTCTCTGTTATTCCAGTCACGTCATAGCTCAGTGACTGTGCAAGGTCTTCCAGTTCTTCCTGCTTGTTTCCCAGGCTCCATGCATTCATGTACATACACTTAAGGTAAAGAGTTGATTGCCCCGGTTTATCAGGAAGTATGAGAACACCTCCCTTGTCACCACCTCCTGGTTGCTGTTCCTTCGGGTCTCCTGCTTTGCCATTTACCTGAGGGATTTAGCTTCCATCCCTCATCAAACCTAGTTTAAAGACCTCCTTGCTAGAATAGAGTGCCTGTCTGTGAAGATGCTCTTCCCTCTCTTCTTCAGGTGGATTTCATCTCTTATCATCTGTTCTTCTTCTTTGTACAACATGCCATGTTTGGAGAAGCCAAGACCCTGCTGGCAACACCACCTGTACAGCCAAGTGTTGATCTGCGGGATATACTTGTTCCTGTCCAGGCCCCGTCCCTTGACCGTACTGCATGTGGTTGTTATTGAAAACTCACTGAGCACCACATACAGTGGCAATGTGCTTACTACAAACCTTCACCATGGTGTCTTGAAAATTAATTTGCTTAGTGGATTATACTGGAGTTCATGTGATAGAGGGAGTGGAAGGTTGCAGTGGGACTTTTTGGCACTTTTATTTGAAGCTTAGCCAATCAGCTATTAGATAAAAGCACTAAAAAAGCCACACTAAAGTGCCCAATCTATACAAATGTCCAGCAGCCAGGTTCCACTGATATGCGGCCTCTTCTGGGCATGTGCTAGACTTGACATGGGAGTGTGTGGATTTTAAAGTAAAGCACCATTTTTTGGTGTTTTTTGGAAGTTTGTTTGCTTGTTTGACTGTTTTAATTTCTGCAAGCAGCCCCTCTGATTTGGGCTTGGAAAAGTCCCTGTATGCAGAGATATCTGTAGTGTGGAGTCATAAATATTTCATCTTCAGTTGGTCAATAGTAAGAATGCTTTCAAAGTTCAAAATAAATCATAATATTAACCCAATGGTTTCTGTAAGCCAAGAGTGTATTTCAAGAGATGCCTTAGTTTGGCAAATAATAAGTACCACCCTCCTTTTTAAAGCAATTGATCATCTTCTGTTATACCTTTAGGAAAGGTTAATGAGCTTTACAGTTCATTGATGTGGAAGATCATATTGGACTGGGATATCTTCTGGAGCAGGAGCTCAAGAATCACATGCATCAGACTAGACGACTTGAGAGATTTCTAGGATGTGGCAGAAAACCCAGTTATATTTTGTTTTTTTATGAATGCAGCCAATGTTTCATAGAGAAATATAATTCATTTACAGAACTTCCAAATGGGATGTGAAAGATAGCATGTTCCTTTGGCGCCTTATTCAGGTATTTTCCTTTGTTGTAAGAATACACAGGGCCATCCCTGGGGTGGGGAGGTGGGGTGAATCGGGGCAACCACCCTGGGCCCTATGCTTTGGGGGGCCCTGCAGAGCTGGGCAGAGAGACTATGGCTGCAGTTTAGCCCACCCACCCACATGGCAGGTTGGACAGCTCTTTGTTCTGGCTGGAAGTTCTGACCACCACCCATCCTGCCACATCTGGTGTGCTGGGACTTTCACTCCCTGGTGTAAGTGTGCTGTGGGATGGGGAAGGGGGCCCCATGCAGGCTGCTTTGCCCCAGGCCCTGCACCCTGCTGGGATCATCTCTGTATATATATATATAATCTATTTTTCAAGCAACACTCTACATATTCATTACATTCTCAGGTTAGCAGTACTGATTGGAAGTCACGGTAGTTCTTTGGAGAACTATGCATGATGGTGTGTATAAAGGTGGGGGGGAGGCCACTGGCACAGTAATTCTTTACAGTAATGGAAGCAATGTAGATTTTCCAACTCAATAGCAGCACAGCTGTAAGAAGAAAACAAAGAGTTGGCAAAGGTATTCTGTATTGTACACTGTTTAATTAACCTACATTGCATAATTCAAATGGTGGACCCAAGTGTTGTATGCTGCAAAAAATATCTCATCTCAGTTTGCAGAAATAGATAGTATAAATAAAACAGTAACTTGCTTAGGCAAACTGGCTGACACGAATCACTTTCTCTGTCTCCAGAAGGGGTTCCGTCCTATCCCACACAAGGAAAGTCTAGAATCTTTCAGGAAAATTGAGCTGCCACCTACAAAGAAACCAATACCCCTATGAGTGGTGAAAGCCAGGGAAAATTAAAATAAAAACACTCTGTGTCACAAAAGATTTAGAGATGGGGATGTTTACTCAGAAGCGAGATATGGAGATATCTTCTCCCAGCTGCTATTTTTTGTCCTCAGCTGAATATGATTGAAAAGAGATTAAGTTTTGGGAGCCTCAAGACATATCCGATTAAAAGCATTGCTTTTTTTTTTAATGCTTCAGCTTTCCTATGTACTTAATAAGTCAGCTTAATCTTTATTTTGTATAGCTTTAATATGGTGCCATGTTGTAGTAGCAATCACACAACAGAACAACCAGAGCATTAAGTCTAGATTGCCTTCATTAGAAATAGAAATTTTATATGTAGGCTCATTTAAACATTAGAGACTGCTAGTTAAACAGGCATAATAAACTTATTTTAGGATCTTAACTGTCCCTTTAAAGAAAGATTTTCAAGACTAGTATCAAAAGTTTTTCAACACATTGATGTTTCAAATATCATTCAAATAGTACAATTGAACAACTTTCTGATATTTTAAGCAATGTGAGGGGAATGGGAAAAGGTGTACATACAATTTAAAACTTCTTTTAATTTGCAATACATTGTTTATCATCATTATCTAGCAGGAGGGAGGAAATTTTAATTTTAACATGGCTGGATCTCAACTCTTGTGGTTAACTCCAATTTCTTTTAGCATAGAAGCTAGTCAGGAGAAGCAAGTGGTCTCAAAGAGAGAGTACTAAAACAACCAGATGGTAACATCTGTCCTAAATTGATATTGGGATTCTAGCACTGAAACTCTTTTTATATAACTCACATTTTTGTTGTCTGGATGCAGATTGTGTAGGCAGAAGGTAAATGTATTTAAAACAAGAACAGATCTAGCATGCAGTAAATGACATTAGAAGATATACAAGGTTTAACTAACATTAAAATAAAAAATACCAATTGATTTTGGTAACTTAAACATCATAGAAGCAATAGAAGGTAGCACTGGATTCACTAATTTTAACCCTAAAACAATGTGAAAATGTAAGCAAATAAGTGTGCACTAACTTTCCACACTTCCTTCTGTACATTTGGGAATTTCATCTACCGCATATTTTCATTTTCTGAGTATTTTCAATTTTGAAAATGTGTTTATATTTGTCTATATTTACCTGGGCAGCCACCAAGTGGGAGTCAAAGCAAAAATATATTGATATAGGTATCTAATCCTTTGAATGATACAGTGCTTTAGTATTATAGGCAGCATCCACACTTGCGTAGATGCTTACATCCATGGGAACACCTAGTAGCAGTGCCCCTTGTGCCACTGCTACTGGATATTCAGGCATCAACCCCCCTCCCCACTCCCCAACTGCTCCCTTACAGAACAGAGAACCACTGAATATCCAGTATGTGGTAGCTCAGCCATGTCTGCAGTTCCATATACCACATGGCTGCACCTGTCTGGGTGCAGCCAGAGATGTAAGATCTACTGATCAGCCCTCCTAAATTCAATTGTTCTATGTTGGGGCACACAGGAAAATCCTAACAGATACAAGACTTTCTAATAGAAAAGTAGGAAAGGGAAAAAAAAAAAAGGTTTCTTATAATAGTTGAACATCTTGCAAATCTAATATATTTATCCTCATAACACTCCTGTGAAGTAAGAAGGTACATTTATACGTGGACAATGGAGACAAAGTCAAAATCTGTGTATACCCATTCAAATAATCAGGAGAAATTCTCCTAGATTTTTTTTACTGGTCAAACAACTCATCTAGACACATTTAGAGACATTAGATTACTGAAGCACCTGAATAGTGGAGGGCCTGCAGTGCCACTAAGCAGCAAGAGGGTGACTCTTATGCACACATCTCAGCATGCTCTGCAGATTTTCTGAGCTTTCAGTTTGCCTGGTGACAGATGACAGCAGTGCATATGGCAGGTCTGCTTGGCTGACCCTGACTGACCATGATCAGCCTGTCTTTCCCTGAAGCAGAGTACAAGGTTCCCCTGTGAGCAGCAGAAGCCATCAAGCAAAACACTGTGTCCCAGTGGAGGGAATGTTGGAGGACTGTATTCTCTTCTGAGAGAAGCCACAGCATGAAGAGACAGTCCAGGAGAAACTCTAGGAGGAATTTAACTCTGGTTATTCCCAGGCTATTTTTCTCCTAGAGCAGCCATTTTTACTTTGGGAGAAAAAGCTTTAACATCTGTACACTCATAGTTTCTCTTGGGAAAGCAGTGACTCCCCCAGGAGAAACTGTATGAATATCTGTACAAGACCAAAGTGATTTTACCAGGGCCATAGAGGAAACAGGGATTTGAATCCAGGTCTCCCAGCACTCTAAGTGGACACCATCCTTATTCTTAGCTTTTTATACAGCATTACATCCATTCATAGCACCCAACACAGTGCACTGTTACTTACAAAAGCTCATGCCTCTCTGAACCAGTTAGTCTAAGGTGCCTCCCTCATTTATTTTCTTCCTGACTTCAGACTAACATGGCTAATAACCTTCACACAGCAGTACTGTTAAATTAATAATTTCTTTCTCTCCTATTCTGCTTGTTGCTTTATATTTTTGTTCGTGTAGAGACAGAACATGGCTAAGAAGCAGAGTGCATGAAATCATGTACTGATAAACAAGATGCATATTGTGTATGCAGATCAATGGCAATTCTGTTCATGGTTATTTTGAAGATAATAGAAACCATCAGCAAAAATTAAAGGGCCTGATGCAACCTTCATTGAGGTTAGTGGGAGTCAATTAATTGCCTTCTTATGGGTATCAGATCAGATCTGTAACATACGGTACATTTTTTTTTGAGCTGAGGTCTCTTCAGACTAAATTGTAAGTTATATAATTGCTCATTTATCATAAATGGAAATGCACTTGCTTCACGCAGTTGTCAACAATCTGCATTGTGCCCCTGAGGTGAAACTGTTATGGTTATTATTAGCTTTTAGCTAGCTAGAATGGACTATTTTCCCCCCAGGTTTGTGGGGGAAAACAGCAAAATGATTAGCTTGTCAAAGCAGTCTTTATATTTTATTTTTAGTAATAATCTATGATAATAATGGGGTTGCAGGACATTTAGTGGTATATAGTGGCTTTTAAACAGCTGTAATTGAAAAAAAAAAGATAAAAACAATTGTGAAGCTTTGAAGTTTTCCAATTTGCTAAGCAAAATCAGAGATCCAAACAGAGATAGATTAGGGGAAAGAAGTACTATATTTTTATTTTAATAAAGCATTTAATACCTTAACTGAGAAGATATACTTGATAAAGCATCTGATACCCTCACTGAGAAATCATAATTGAAAAATTAATGTAAATTGGCTTGAATAAAATACACTGTCAAGTGGATTGAATATGCTCTAAAACAGCATAAATAAAAAGCAGTGAGAAAAAGCAGTGCATCATGCTGTGAGAACAGTGTTAGTATTAGTTATGGTGTTTCACAGGAACCAATAATAAAGACTAGCCACTAATAATCTTAAAAGGGGAGTAAACAGAACAGAACAGAACAGAACAGAAATGACAACTACAGATGCAAAAAGGAGCTAGTGGGCACATGGAATCTAGAGCTGGTGATGAGTCTGTCATGAATCTGTCCTGTGGGCATGGGAAAGTGGGGGCCCACAGAGTCAGCACGTGAAATGAGAGTGCAGGGGAAATAACCAAAACCAAATTAAACTCCCATACTCTCTTTCTTCCATGAAGCTAGTAAGTTGAGCTGTGTAAGTAGTATAGTGAAATCTAAAGTAGCTTTGTCTGGTTTTGGGTTAGGCTATGAACCTGAAAAATACTAAATGTTAACAGAACTTCTGCAAGAATCAAGAGTTTCAAAATAAGGGTTTCAAAGATATGTTCTGCCTCCTTTTTTAGTTTGATTTCTGTCCCACTGTATAAGGACACTCACCAAATCTCCCCCCACCTTGCAAATTCATTCAATATTTTTAGGATAATTAATCTAATCCCCTCACAGGCCAATGCCCATTTTCGACTCTTAGTGATCAGGAGACTCTTTGGAAAGGTATAAAGTGAATGCAAAGTGGCTCTGCAGCATGCTTTACATACATTCAAAACCATACATAAATTACTAAAACTTGGAGAATAAGCCTGTAAGTTATTCTTCCATGGTGTGAACACCAGGTGGGAATACAGTGTACGTGTGGTAGAGGGAATAGAGTTCTCAGAAAGAATGTTGTGCACCAAGAGAAGTTTGTACTTATTCCTTGTTTTTGCAAAAAGAATGATTTGAGCACAGCAGCCATCTAACATTTATATTAATGGCAAAAGGTTCACCCATTTCAATCATGCAGTGGTTCCTCCAGTAAATGAAAAAAAACAAAAAACAAACAAACAAACAAACAACCCTTCCTTGTCAAAAGCTCAGGAGGGAGACAAGCTTTGTTCCGAGAAAATCTAAGTCTCTTGACAGCCCTACTCTTGCTGTACTTGCAGGCGTTTCCAGTATGTCTGAACAGGGAAAAAAAAATCACAGAACACTCTGCCACATTTGCAAGACTTGATTCCTACAGATGTCAAAAGAACAGTTTCTCTAATTTTACCTTCATTATGAAATGCCTTCAGGCACTGGCTGTATAGTCTCCTTGCTTATGAGCTGCTTCCTCTGTGCTGCGAGCCCCTTAGGATGAAGCAATGGCAATCACTAAATAATGATGCAGAGACTGTTGATTAGTGCTGAATGAACCAACAGGTTTTCCATATGTTGAAATGTAAAAAAGGACCCTACATGCTACTTATTTTTTTCTGTCAAATGACATTTTAAAGTCTTAAAAAACTTGTTATTAATCTATTGCTTCCACTGTTTTGCAAAGATTTTTATGCATCTTGCCCAGACAGCAGGGGAGAGGGATCATAATGAGTTTCTTCTATGAAAAATTAAATTAAATTAGTATTCATCAACGTGGGTTTTGGGATGAATAAGTCTACTCAGGCCGTGCACAGTGAAGGGAATGAATTAACTAAGGAGGAGAGGAAAAGAGAATTTATTCTCAAAGGGCATGGTTATAGGAAGACAAAATAAAACAAGCAGATCACATTTTGTCTACATTTATGTCCTTGCAAACAACTCGCCAGCTGGTTTGCTGCTTTTTGCAGATACTGGTCAGCTGCAAGAACATGTGTCCCAGGCCTGTAGTGACTAATGCCTACTTCCTTCCCCAGCATGTAGACTTAAGGTGAGTTGGGAAGAAAAACAAATGCAAAATAACACACAAATGCACAAAATATTTGTGGAGCAAGTATTAGGGTTACTAGCCAAGGAGTATCCCAAACTGAAGGTGGACATCCTCACATCTATTTTCTACAAGATATCTAGAGGGAAATTAAAGGATGAAGGAAAACACAGGCCTTGAAGGAAGACTTAATTTAATTTTGTTTTCTTGCTTAATAATACTTGGTTTGGGTTTTAAGTCAATTTTCTTATTGCTCAAAATAAGGAGATTGCAATTGCAATTGATACTAACACATCTGTGTATCCTAGATTCTCTGCTTTGGACTTAAGAAAATAACACAGAACTTGTTCCAACCAGGGGGTGGAGTATTAGTATAAATGGCTAAAAATTAAATTATTTGTTGCTTGCTTGATATCTTTAATCCTCATTCCAATTTCATAAGCTGCTGGATATAACAAATCAATGTTAATGTCTTTTTATAGAATTGATATTTTCCATTAACATATATAACACAATAAATCTTTGAAAAGGTTCTTTATCTCTTCTGACACATTTTTCTCCTTTAATGTATAGCCTTGCCAAAGAAGGACCGAAGAAATATAATCCTGTGAAATAGATGATGTTCCTATTACTCATAAACTAGCAATGATAATATTGATAGGAAGCTCTTTAAATTAGGGTATATCTCCCCCCTTTTCAGGACCATATTTTCAAGTTAGAATAATCATTGTTGAGACAAGCAATAATTAGTAGTGATAAATGGGGAGAAAAAGCTCACCCTTAATATAGATATTAGTATGTGAAATACTAAGTGTGTGAAACTTTGTCATATTTAAAAGGAACAAAGTTTGTTTTGGTAATTTAATTAAATGTATGATTCTCTAGCTTTTTAAAATAAAAAATATCTTCTGGTTCAAAACCTGGATAGGAGGAGGACAACCTGGATCTCAGAAAGTACACATGCATATTTAAATGAAGCAGTTCTGACAACTTTACAGGAACAATTCTTAGTTCAGGTCTTTGAAAGGCAACTGTGAATGAAAGCATCATGTGACATGCATAAAGAATTACAGAACAAATCACTTGCTCTAACAATGATTGATTAACTTTATGAGCATGTCCCCATGAGTGGGAGTGTGTGTTTCCCAGGGGACAAATTGCAGTGGCACATATTTGTCCCTTGGGAAACACACATTTCCAGTCATGGGGACATGCTCATAAAGTTAATATATTTCATAAAGCACTTCATAGATATTATGGTTAAATATTCATAAATATGAAATGAATGAAACCACTGTTATTTGTCCCTGGGCATGTCCCTGCATGCACACTCTGGCACACAGCAAATTCCCCGGGTAGGGTACAGGAGGCTGGGGCCAGCATCTGGGCTGGTCCTAGCAGCCATATCCAAGGCCCTGGGGGCTTCCAGGTTACCTTTCTGGTGGTGCAGTGCTGCCACATGCACCCATTTTTTAATACTTTTTTTTACACGGGGATTTTTTTTTTTACACCAGAATCTCCCAATGTCAAAAAAAACAACCCTGCAGTGCTGCTAATTAGGGTGTGTACCCATGAGCACATATTCACCACACTATGTATCCCAACGCTCTGTAGAGCTTCTTCCTCAAACCCTCCCAGGTGCCTCTGGGTGTTTTTTATCTTTCCCTAACAGGTTAATGGTACATGCATTCTCATAAATACTGTACTATCCTGAAAATGTTCTGGGAAAATGAGACTTACTCCAACTTCGTCCATTAAAGATGCTGTGGTACTTTTCAAAAGTTAGCCAATTTGCTCTGGCTGCATTCCAACTAGGTTAATTATAGTCTTCCTACTTAATTCTCCTGAAATTGCAAGTGGAGAACTAGAGACTAGTAGGTCATTCTGAAGGTCTGAGTATTGAGGAGGGAGAAAAAGTTTAGTTTTCAGGACAGAAAAGGAAGCACACATTTACTCTCTGATTTTGGTTAGAGACATAATTATCTTGTATAAATTGATATCATTCTTTTGGAAGTCCATATTTTAGCTTTGGCAGTAAAATCTTGGTCCTTTTGTAATGAGAGAATCACAGAAGTAGTTCAGTGGATACAAGCTCCTATGCCTCCTATAAATCCACTTGCCATTTACTAGGGCCAAACTCTTAGATTGCTTTCCACAACCTTGGAGGAGGCAGGAACTGGCTCTTGGAAAAATGCTGAACTCAGCAATGAAAAACAATACTTTCTCCTAAGCAGAGATGAACCCCCTTTATTAGTACTACAGCAATGGAGACTGTGATAAATACTGTCAGGAAGTGGGGGTCATATTTCTTTATTTGATGATGCTGTTTCAACTCCAATTGTTTAACAGGATGCATGTTTCTACACATCACTCCCCCAAGTTCCCTGTGGGAGTTAATCCACTCTAAGGAAGAATACTCAATATCACATCTTCCTTTTCTAAAAAAAACTTAATAACACTTTAAACTATTTATATAACACATTTTCAAACAACTGTATCCAACATGTTGCTAACCGTATAATGTTAATTAGTCTCTGTGGTAGTGTGACTTGGACTTTCATGACTCCTTTGAAATATGATTACTACTGTTGTCAGGAGGAAGTAAGCCTATTTATTCAGGAAGTGTTATGTTATTGTGGGGACTATGGTGAGTTCTGTTACAGTTGTGGCCTAAGAGAGTGTCTCTCTCTCATCTCCCTCCAAGATACTGGGGGAAAAAAATTTCCACAGGGAAATCTCATGTAATATTGCTGCTGTTTGTTTCCATTCATTTCATATTTATGAATATTTAACCACAATATCTATGAAGTGCTGACACCTTCCCAGGGCTGCAGAGTGCTCATGCATGTACACACTTACACATTATATATATATATATATATATATTATTAAACAAAGTATTGGATTAACCATGTTTTATTCATACCATCCCATAATAACGCGGTGCTAAGTACAGATAAGATTTGGATGCTGTATCCTTCTTTAGTATCTGTTTTGTTTTGGTAGTCCTGGCTTTCCTTCATGCATTAGACCTGGGATTCTGTATAAAATAATTCTGTGTATAAACACAGACTTCCCTGCAAACTGCTAAAGTAGGTCTAACAAAAACAGATTTGATAGGCACAATCACTTGTTCATCTATTGTAAAATTCAGGGAAGTGAAAATCAGCAATGCAGAATAAGGCCTGTATAGCTCTTGGAGGGATGGGAAGTGAAGGGAATTTTTTTCCTTTTGTCAACTATTGCTTATATCAGTATCTATTTATGGCATGTGCAACAATCCTGGACAACTTCTTCCATGTTGATGTTCATCTGAGTCCAATATAAAATAGTCCCTAAATGCTTTGCATGTATTTTTTCTGTCTTATTTTTTTAAAAACCTGAAGGATCTTCATCCTGTTGTCTGTAAGGAAATCCCATCTTGAAGTTTGATTTCTTCCTGAATTGTTGACAGTGCAGGACCATAGTCAAAGTCATATCCTTTAGGTTGTTGTCCTGCATTGCTTCTCTCACAATTGTAATCCATGCACATATTCCAAGACTAGATTCTTTCAGTAATGACAAACAGTTTATGGCTTCCCATATACACAGGTGTGAAACTCCATACATTCCTTCAGGTTCTCACGTACTTTGCCGAGATTTGCTTCTCATGTTTATTGGATGTCTTTGGGCACATCTACATGTATAATTAACGTGCATGAATAAACTCCAAGGTTTATAAAAAGTTTTTTTACTCGGGCCTAATAGGGGTG
Source organism: Crocodylus siamensis (assembly GCF_052110815.1). Classification (NCBI taxonomy): domain Eukaryota; kingdom Metazoa; phylum Chordata; order Crocodylia; family Crocodylidae; genus Crocodylus; species Crocodylus siamensis. Next base: position 108,204,568 of record NC_143399.1, read on the forward strand.
CATATGTAGATGTGTAATGTTTACTGCATAGCTAATTAGTCAACTGTGCAGTAAAAGTCTCATGGAGATACACCGTTTGTGAACTAGTAGATGCAGGCGGAGAGCTGCTAGAGGTACCAAAGATGAGCACCTGGTCTTTAGTTTTAGCTGTCTGGTGTTCCCTGTGTAGCTCTATTGCAAGTTTAAATGCTAGGTGGCTGGGACACCCATGGGATGTGTCCTTCAAAGTTATCAGTGTCTAAAACTTAAAGAAAAGCTTCTTTTGTCTGGTTGGCTGGTTATAATTAAAAAAAAAAACAACAACCTAAAAAAACAAAAACAAAAACAACCAAACTAAGGTTTCCAAACTAAGGTCCAAATCCTGCAAACCTTAAACTAGTTGTTCTTAACCTTTTTTAGACTCAAAGAACCCCTCAAAATATTCCAGCACTCAACTTTCACTACAGGAAAATAAATACTTCTGTTGCAAAGAACACGGAAAGATCACAACAAATCAGAATGTTTTTGACATTATGGATTCCTATTTGAAAGCTCTGGGTTTAACTTGTGAATCATTTGTTGGTGTTAGCTGCACTAAACTTTGTGGTAAAATCATTGCACTAAACCTTGTGGTAACTATACTCATATGTAACATTTTGTCACATAATCATAAGAGTGTAAGTCTTTCGACAAGCAGTGTCTCCTTGACTACTGTATACAGTTAGTAAAGGTATCCAGTCAAACCCAGTGAGAGAGACATTTAGCTTTTACAACAGGTAGGATTATGGATGCAAACATTGTAAAATGCTTAGATCCATGGACAGGATCCTCAGTAAGTCTGTGCAAAGCTTTAGTTCCTGATTCACTTCAGCAGAGACTTGGCCCAATTCAGTGGCCTTATCTCTGAATCCAAATCAAATCAGGAGACCCTTTAATTTCTCAAAATCAAACTGGAACCCTGCAAATCAATTTGGAGAGAATCAGAAATATTCAGCGATTTGGCTATAGCTTTAAATGTTTTTTCTACATGCCTCAAGGTACCAGGCAGCTCGTGAATGCTGTGATGCTGGGGTTGATGGGACATCCCATAGGAGCACAGGGGGCTCTCCAGCTTGCTCAGCAGCAGACCCAGGTTGCCAGGGAGCATGTGGGGGGCCAGTTCCTGCCCCTTCCCCACTTGGCAACTAGTGCCTCCTGGGTCTGGGAGGGGGGGGCACCTGGGATCCCCCCGTGGCTGATCACTGAGCCAGGGAGAGGGTGTGGGGGGGCCTTCCTGTGCACTTAGCAGTAGACGCAGAAGTGGACTGGAAGTATCTACCCCATGCCTGGTACCATGAGAGATGTAGAAAAAGCATTCAAAACTGTGTCTATGGCCAAATTGCTGATTCTCTGAATCAACATCTAATCTTCAGGTTCAGACTCAGCCAAATCAAACTGGGGACAGTGATCCGAATCAACTAATTGAATCACTGTCCCTGATTCAGGTCGAATCTGAATCCAGCTTGAATGCAGCCCATTTCGCACACTCCTAATACCTAGTAATTTTAAACAGATCAAATTATAGTTAATGTAGTAACAGCACTCTTAACAAACAGTTAAATTAACTTTAGCTGTAAAGATACAACTTTATGTGTCCAGCTGATTCGAAGATATCACAAATATCACAAAAGCAACATATGCCTTCTTGACCTTAGCTTTGATTAATAAAGTTCTCTCACAGTACATCTTCCAGCAGGGCTCTTTCATCACTTGTAACCTTCTCCAAATGCAACTGCATGTTTACTCAGTGGTCTGAATTGCCTGTAATAGTAATTGAGAACTCTAAAGTTTTTATTCTGGGCTTACACTGATATATGTTTATGGAAGTTACTGTTTTTTAAAGTTTTTAATAATGTAGACCTTGTATATTCAAGACACGGATCTAAATAGTAACTCCACTAAACAGTCAATAAAAGAAAAGAGATATTACTATTCTAGTTTTATTATTGGTAAGTGAGGACTATGAAAGAGATGGTATTTGAAAATAACCTGGGATCCAGTGACACAAGCTGATTCATTTTAAAATAAATGATAAATACAAGTAGGTCATATGCAGTTAAGTTTCACACATTTTCACAAAGGCAATTTTTGACTTATCATGGCAAGTGTTTAATGCAATTAATTGGACTGAAGGGTGCAGAGATTTGGATATAGGGTAGACGTGGAATTTCTTTATGTCAGACATCTAAACTTTTTATTCCAAAGAAATGCATTATTAATTTAACATAGGACTGGACTATGTTTCTTTTAAAAAAAACAACAAAAAAGCCCCCCCACACACAAACAATAACAAAAAAACCTGGATGACCTTAAGGTCTCAAGTTATGAAAAAGCAGGGGAAATGTAATAGTATATAGTGCAGGGAACTGATATGAAGAATTTCTAGTATAGCCTGGGAGCTGATCCATTGAAAATTCTGGAAGAGAAGAACAACTTAGATCTTTCAATCAATCAGTCCCAAGGTAACTACAAACCACCAACATGTCGCAGCCGTGTAATGGGAAAATGCACTCCTAGCATGTATTGGGAGAGATATGTTCAGCAGAGATAAGAAAATTTTAATACCATTGTATGAGATAGCAGTGAGACCTCATGGGAAATACTGTACACAGTTCTGGTCATCATGTTTCAAAAAAATTGAACTCAAACTAGAACAGGTACAGAAAAGGTTTTTTAGAATCAGTAGAGAAGTGAAGAACCTATCATGCAAAAGGAAACTAGGTGGGGTTGGCTTTGGTCTAACAGTGAAGTTCAAGATGTGTGATGGCCAGAACCAAAGAAATTAATAAGCAATAAATATGTGCTTCTTGGAGGCATTTGGAATGTTTGTCTAATATGCAGCTTGTATTTTTATAACCCACAAATGTAACTTGTAACTGTTTGTGGAACTGACTAGGCCTCAAAGACAAAGTTATAGCTGTGAAATTAGCTGACCTAATAGTCCTTTCTCACTCAAAATTTAGCCTTGATGATGATAAAAACTGGATTCAGCTGCCCAGCTTATCTAACACATTTCAAGAAAGGACATCTAAAAAAAGCATAGTCAGAGAGTTTTGAAGGGGCTGGATTTAGGCGGGGTAATGTTAATTTTAAACCTGAAGATGTTGTGTTGCAATTTGCTTATTGGATAAACCCCAGCTTGAGCAGTAACTTATTATAATAATTTCTAACACCTTTTAACCCCATAGGATAATAACTATAAAGCAATATTATGAATGGCTATATAACTAAAAAATTAGCATAATTAGAATATAAAAGAACACACACGTCATAGTAACCCTCAGGAAGGACGGAAAAGAAGGGTCATTGCTGTCCCATACCCCACGGATCTCTCTTACTCCCTGTGAGAGTGAGACCAGATCCTGACTGAGGGGCTTCCACCGGTATCCTTCGAGCAGCCCAGTTCAGAGACGTCTGACTTTGCTGATTCATCTTGCCGTGCATCTTCTAACTGAGGGACTACTGATGAGTTCCCACTTCGTTAGTAACTTTTAGTTAATTTCTTTATCTGTTTTATTATCACTGCCAATTTTAGTCTGTATTGTTATGTTGTCTGCTTATTAACATACCCCTTTTATTAACTACTATATATGCAAACCATATCTTTTGTTGTCATAAGTAAAATTCATTCTTTTTTGTAAGTGAAACTTGTCATTTCTTTCCTTTCCAACATCACCTTCTTGATCCCGAACCAAATAGCTCAGTGGCTAATAAAGTTGCAGTGCTCAGTCAGTCTGCAACTAAATTAATATACTCACAGTGCCCAACTGGCCTGTGACAGAGATGACATAAGACTTCTTTCCAATAAATGCATCAAAAGGGTAAATACCACTGACAAAAAACAAGCTATCTAAGATAAGGGAAACTATTGGTATAAGAACAAAGGTAGATAAGTGGGCCAGGAATAAATTTAATCTTATATTAAAAGTAAATTCTGGCCATTAGTCTTCCAATTTTATTGTGGGTGTAAGAAAGCTAGCTAAATTGAACCATGAACCTTGATAGGTTTATGAAAAGGATTATCTGACATGGTTGCTTGTGACAGGATTGGAGTGGACTTGATGTTCCAGGCAGTCCCTTTCAATTCTTATATTTCTATTTTCATAGCTGCACAGCTGATAGAATATGGCACTGAGCGTTGTAGGCATCTGAGCTCAAGTACCATAAACCTTACGTGATACAACATCACATCTTAAGACCCCAGTAAATCAGCACTAGCACAAAGGGATTCTTCCCCCCAAGCACGAATATTTTTGGTGTAGCCTCCATTGGCTTCATCCTTTCTACAACATGTATTTCTTCTCGTGAAAGATCTGATCACTTTGCCTTATTTGTTTTGGTAGTGGAGAGGGATGCATTATGCACATTATATATGTACAGAGTAACATGTACAAAGTATATGATAGATAGATAGATAGATATCATATACTTTGTACATGTTGAGCTGAGACTTGCCTTCAGCAGTAAAGAAGTGGAAAGGAGCAAACCGCAAGGAGAAAGGGGAGAATAGACAAAACAACAAGCAAAAACCTAATAGTCAATTCTTGGACTGCCAGTAGGAATCTTGCCATAATATACAAGAGTCACATTATGGTAGGTTAAATTAGCAGTTTAATAGGCAAGAGGTAGGAGGATTTTAGAGTTTTGTTTCTTGTGCTAAAAATAGAGGTGAGTTCCTCTCTTCTTCGTCACAATCACTCCTTTCCTCACAATAAATTCACTCTTGAATTGTGCAGTAGCAGCTTCCAGTCTATCTCAGTCAATTTTAACCATATTATATATAATTGCAGGGAAAAGGATGATGTCTAGGCCACATTCCATTTTGTGCATATACCACACTGCATAGTTTGTACAAGAATGTAGTACTGAGTTCAGTGCGTACTTAGATCTTTCAAAGAGAAGCAAAAATGTTCCACAGTGTGGGCATGTCCAGCCGAGCATGCACGTGGTTCTTGCAGTATCTCAAAGCCCTTTGAGATGCTGCAAGAGGAATGTGTGGGAACAAAAAAAACCCCATTTGCTATGCTGCAAATTTGCCATGGAAAATCTGCCCCACAAGCCTGACCCAATCCGATCCAGCCTGGGCCATGTAGCTAGCATGTGTTTGCAAATGAGTCATACCTCCTGGAGCCTTGCGTTCCACTCCAATGTGAAACCGGGCTAGTGAACCACACCAGGCTGGGCTGAGTTGGGTTAGGTCCCGCCACATGCTTTATGGAGGGACTTGAGAGAGGACTGCCACACATCTGTCCCCCCACCCGGCTCCCATGGTGTCAATGGCAGCAGGCAAGTGAGTCTGTGTGGCACTGTGGCTCTGCTGCAGGCACAGTGGGCAGGAGATGCAGCATGGTGTGACCTGGGCTCTGTACATGGTGAATGGGCCCAGCCCAGCCCATCGCAGGCTGTGCTCTAGTGGGCTGTTCAGCATGTAGGGAGCCACACCCATGCTGCCTGCTGCCACTGGCACAGCAGGGGCTGGGTGAGGACCAGGCATGTGGCAGCCCCTGCTTGAGCTTCTCACCAAAATCACCCACATATCCTTCCTACTGCTCCCCACACCACCCCAACATCCTCCTCCACTCCGAACAGCTCCCTGAATATCCCCCACCACTCCTCATAGCCCCCAATATCTCCCTCCACTCCTGACACTCTCTATAGCCCCCAAACTCCCCAGCTTCCTCCTGCCACTCCCCAATAGCTCTTGGCAACCCCCTCCACTCCCAACACCCCCCAACATCTCCCTGGCACTCCTCACGCTTACCTATGCCCCCCATACCAATAAAACCTCCCACCTCACATCCCTAATTAACCCTTGAAAGTTCCAGGGGCAGCATGAGCACCACATAGATGCTTTGGCTGGAAACCAGAGTATCTCTCCTGGAGGACTGACTCCTGGGTTGCCCCTAGGACTGGTCTTGACCCGTGCCTTGCCTCACTGTTCCACAGCACAATTTTTTTTTTACCCAGTCTAATTTTTCCCCCATGCTGCAAATATGTAGCACAGGGAACATTTTTTTTCTCCACACGTGCATCTTGGAGTGTCTCAAACGGGTTTGAGACACTCCAAGATGCACATGCATGCTCATCTGGATGTGCCCATGGATGGCAACCTAATCTAGCGTATCCTGTAGGATTCAGTAACCAATACAGAAAAAATAAATAAATAAAACATGTACCTCAGCAAATATGATATTTTTGGACCCAAATAAAAATATGAATTTTCTTGGGCATTTTAATTCAAGTGGTACAGTGAAAATCTATGCATTAAAAACATGATGACCATTTTAAAAAACTCCAATTAGAGAACAATATTTTTATGAGCCAAGCTGCATGACTTGTAATGTAAAACTCTACTTCTGAAAATGGTAAAGAATTATGAAAAGCTCTACCATATGCAAAACTTGCTGGCTGCAGTAAGCAACCAAATCTTGTTAGCTGCACTCATGTTAATAGTTCCATTAAAATCAATGGGACTGATTACATGAATAAGGTAATCAAGATTTGGTCCCTTAGCTTCAATTCTAAGCATCACTCTCATTAAGATTAATATAATACTGATTAGCTAACAAAATGCAAAAGTCTTAGTAAAATTAATTGTGTTTAGAATGCTGTTCTTTTAAGATGTAAAACAAATGGCCCAAATGAAATGTGAGGGGAAAAAAAAATCAATAAACCAGCAAACTGTAAATGATGTGGAAATAACTTCTTTATGTTTTCCTGTTTTCTTAGTTTATAGTTAGCACCAGCACATAAACTAAATGTCTCTGGGCAATAGGGGAAAAGTAGGTCTAAATTTATGGACTGCTGTGACGAGCTAGAATTCTTTCAATGAATTCTTTTTACATCATGTGACAGGTCTGGCTTTTTTATAGACTATGGTTAAAGGAAAGGGTTTGTTAACATTCTTTCCTTGCTGCTTCTATAGTATACATATTGGGATTGATTCTCAGTACACTATCACCACTTGTACACCAATGCAATTTCATTTGATTTCAAGGAAGTTCCTTCTAATTTACCCATGGATACAAGCCTACATTTATTTAAGTACACATAGAAGTCCATTAAAAATGTGAATCAGATTTCTTAATACTTTGTGATTTGTATCTGTGAGTATCAATGTGAATATAATTTTATCAGCCTCATAATACCAGGGTGAGGTAATCAAGCATTACTCTTAAGTTTAGTGGCACTTACAGCAGTAAATTTCCAAACAATCATGCATACGCTGGGAACTTATATATTATGGTAAAACAGGAGCAGGGTACACATGAGACAATTTCAAAGGAGATATGCATACTGATTAGGGCTGTGTGAAGCTTCAGTCTCTGATTCAATTCGGTGGAGATTTGGCCCAATTCGGTGGCCCAATCAGAAGACCCTTTAGTTTCTCCAAATCAAATCAGAACCCTCTGAATCAATTCAGAGAGCTTTGGAAAGATTCAACAATTCAGACATAGACACAGCTTTAAATGTTTTTTCTACATACCTCAAGGTAGCAGGCAGCTTGTGAATGCTGCAATGGTGGGGTGGATGAAGCATCCCACAGGAGCATGGGGTGATCCCCAGAACACTCAGCAGCAAACCCAGAAGTGGACCAGAAGCACTTCTGGTCCACTTTAGAGTCTGCCATGGAGTGTGCAGGGCCCTCCCCCCTGTATGCTCTGGCTTGGCAACTGGTGTCTCCTGGGTCTGAGGGAGCACCTGGGGTCCCCCTGTGGCCGATTGCTGAGCTGGGGGGGAGCCACAGGGGGTGGGCCCAGCATGGTCACTAACGGACACAGAAGTAGACAGTCCACTTCCGGGTTTGCCACCGATCACTTGGGGGTTCCAGTGTTCATGAGCCACACCCGATACCTCGAGATATGTAGGAAAAACATTTAAAGCTGTGTCTATGGCCAAATTACTGATTCTCTGAATCAGCATCAAATCTTCAGATTTGGATTTGGCCAAATCAAATTGGGACAGTGCTCAACTAATTGAATCACTGTCTCTTATTTGGGCTGAATCTGAATCAAATATGGCCTGTTCTGTACACCCCTAATACTGATGGCTGTGGACATGGTCAGGAAGTGGATGGGGACATGGCATCCAGATAAATTAGGGACTTGCTGTTGTTGTGGGTGTTGGATTCATAAGAGAGGAAAGTAGATAATGCATAGGGGGAAGTAGTAGTTAAGCACTTAGATAGCTGGATGAGCAGCCAGGTAGAAATGTCTAGATTAACCAGAGAGAGATTGGATATACAAAGGTCTATGGCATTGTGAGGATGTGCAAAGAGTTACAGGCTGAGTTGGGAAAATGCAATAATGCAGATAAGTTGCTAAAGAAATGGCCCAGCATAAATGAAGAGCCTGTTTTCCAGATGGTAAAGAAATAATAGAAAGGGACCAGAATCCTCTGTACTATACATGTTACAATTCTATCATTACCAATGGTGTTGTACTGATTAATTTTGTTGAGGTAGTTAGCATTGTTTATTATTCACCGTAGTAACTGATAACTTATTGGGGAAAGTGCTATTTTGATTCTGCAGTATCTGGGAATTCCTTAACTATTTTCCATCCTGCTCCTGAACAAGACTCTCATGAAACCAGAGGGTATCAGAGCACACAGTCAGAGGACCATTTGGCTAGACATTATGTTTGAGTTTCTAAACTGCTAGGTGGGGAGATACTTAGAAATCAAATAACTGGGTGATTATATTTAATTATGTTCGAATGTAGAGAGCAAGTAAGCTAATTAATCACAACTGAGATGATATTCTTAGAAACAGCAAGTAAGGGAATTTATTGTAACGTCAAAGAATTGGACAACTCTAGGGGCTTGTTTATTGAGATGTTTATTGCGCAGAGGACTAATTAGCCACACAATAAATGTTGCACGCCTACACACGTGGCCCTATTAGGCTGAAGTAAACTAATTTATTCCGCATCAACACATGTATAGATGCTGCCCCAGCTGGCTGGGGCATGATGGTGCTTTAGTGTGGAGGCTGCCTGCTGACTAGCCCCTCACTGAATCTCCCTTGTACCTCAGCCAGTTCCTCTGCAGCGTGTTGAGCCAGAGGGAGCAGCCCCAGGCTGGCATGTTTATCTTCTGGTCCCCTGCCACCTGGGGCTGCTCCAACCTAGCTTAACATGTTGCTGTCCTGGGTTCATGTAAAATCACATGCCCAGGAGCGACAAACTCTGCTGCTATAAGCACTGGAGTTTCGTGTATCCCATTAATATGGACATGTAGATGCACCAAAGTATTCTTAAACAGATTGTTCACAAGTGGGAATTAAATAAATATATCCTTGTTTTCCTATCATGGAACATCCTAGAACAGACCAGTTTGTTCATATTTACAAAGTTTTTAACAGTTAACTGGTGTTCTATTTTTCCCTTGGAAAAAATTAACTCTTAACAGATCACAAAAAGTTATTTGTTAATATTCAGGCCCAGCTTCTCAGCTGGCAAAATGATTGGTTTCCTTGAAACTGTGCTTATTTATACCAACTACAATGGGAGTGGAAAATTCTGAACATAACCTATTTACCTCCCCCTCTTCATATACACTTTGAAACTGTGTGGGGTAGATAGGACTAGACAGACATGTGTTCTGACCCAGTAAATGGCATGACATGTTAATCTGAGGGTTTGTCTCAGAGGATTTATTAAACTAATTGTAGATAAGCTTTGATATATTAACAGTATTTTTTCTTGTTTTTGTCACACTCCAGCTGGACTCTGCCAGTTTTACCCAGCAACAGATGCTGTCAGCACTCTCCTCATAATCTGGAAAGCCCCTATGTGGCTTGCTGCATGGCCGTGGCCATGTGCTGGGGAAACCCTGTCCCTTGTAGAAAAACCCTGTGAACACTTTAGCTCGAATATCTGACCAATCGGGGATTGAAATTGTGCTTGTCATCTGGCCTATAAAAGCTAGGGTTGAGTTTCCACCCAGAGAGAAGCAGAAAAACCAGAGCGTTCACTGCCCAGTGGGCAGGACTGGCCAGCCTCCCATGGCTTCTCCTGCCTCTGGAACCCATAGGCAATCGTTTGTGCACTTGGTTATCTCGTATATCAACCGTTCATTCTTCGTCGTTTTTGGTCTCGGATTCATCGTTCTGTTTTCCGTTCGTTTGTCCCTCACCCAAACCGGGACAGATCGAAGTGTAACCGCCTGCGCAGCCACATCCACACTGGTGGTGCGTAAGTAAGAGATCAAATAAAATATTCTGGAACCTTCACGAGTCTACCTCTCCCTCTCACAAACTAACATCAGGGGATAGAACCCACCAGGGCAATAGTCACAACCTGGCTCACGCCCCCAACATGGCGACAAGGATGGGATCCTCAGTGGAGGGAGATGAAATCCAAGCGGGCCTGAATGCCCACTGCCCATGGGGTCACAGCTGCCAATGTGTGATGACTCCAGACAATCTTTGGGTCCGCATAATCTTCCACCAGGCGGGTGGCTCGCAAGACGTGGAAGTGTCGGGGTACCTCTCCTTGACAACCGGAGGGAAGGAATGGGCATTTTCGCTCACCCCTGCCGCTTTCAGCTGCATGTTGGGGAGCCCCACAGTCACATTCTGACTGATGGGAGAAGAGAGCGCCCTGTCTCTTGCTGGGGTCAAGCCAAGTAAGATCACTAATCCCACTCTGGCACAGGAATTCATGCGCTGCATTCAGTGTGTGCGTGAAGAGGGATAACCCACCCCAGCCAACCAATTCAGCTGTCCCCACCTCCGTGAAGGCACCCGCAGCCATGCAATGCTGACACAATGCCGCGAGTCATTAAAAAGGGAGGGCCAAACCCCGACAAAATGGGGCGGTCCCAAATGGGATAAAGGGAAAATAGTCAATGTTTTATTTTGCACGGTGGTCAATTTATTGCTGGAATACTGAGATCTGACCGTCCACCTAGAGACCCTTGCCCAGGCCACGAAGGGACAAGTGGCTGCCAAAATTGGTGCCGAAGGCAGAGAGACAAAGCCCGGCCTGCCTCAGGCCACAGGAAAACATGGCGCTGAGAGCAGAGCAAAGCCCAGTCCATCAGCCCCACCTCCTTACAATCGGCCGCAACCTACATCAGCGGGCGCATCGACTCCACCCCCGGCTGCTAGCACCAGCAAGGAAAAGCGGGAACAAGGGAGACTATAACCGTCCCTTGTGAAAGCTTTTCCTATCACCATTCAAAAGACCGTCATCAACCCTGAAGGTGGCAGTCAAACCACCACGACTTTCCGGAGTCGCACTCGCACCGAGCTTCAAGATCTGATGAAAGAAATGGCAATCCGGCCTGATGAGAGCGCCATCTGCTGGCTCGGCCGACAAGTTATGGAAGCATCTTCAGAACTTCTCAATGGGGAAGAAGGTGGATTCCTGGTGCGGAATGAGGGATGGAGCAGAGGCCATGTGTCCGACCTGCAAGGCCTCGCTTATTGTTGCCGACGCGCTTGGACAATGAGCCCACGTCTGGCACAAAGGACGCCTGACTCATCCAAAACCATTCGCACTGATTCATGTGGCAATTGGAGCATCCTATTGTTCTTGGGATCCTAGGACAGGAGCCTTTGGCCTCACCGCTGCCCAGGCTCAGGGTCCATGGCCACACCGATTTTTGCGGCTTTCAGGATCAGTTCCTTGTACAGCCGAGGCAATAGAGAGTGCGACCAAGCTATATGGTGCCGAGCAGGCAGTCACACTTCACCTCCTATTATTGCACGTGATTGGTGCACCAGTCAAATAACTGTTAGCACAATTGCCATGCATCCAGAAAGTCTCAGCGAGTGAAGGAGCTGCGGTCAACATCGCCATTGAACCTAAGGATCATCCACCATCTGTCTGCTTTGGAACCATGACTCGTGAAGCCCCGAGAAGCCATGGTGGCACACCCCAAGCTCGTCGGCCACCACCTGACCGATCCCCTCGTAAACAGGCTATGTTCGGCTTCCTCTTGAATCGTAGCGGCTTGACGAATGAACAACTGCACAGACTAGAGGACAAAGGCCAAGAGGCTTTAGCTGCCACCCTAGGCTTTGGCAATCAAGAGCGACTTGCCCGGATCCACTCGGGGCTATGGTGTGTCGCGCCGGACAGTACCTGAACACGTACTACGTCCAAGCCGACACGAAGACCTACCTGGCCCACCACAATTGGGTAGCCAGACGATCAAGATCCACCTAATCACTGTTTAATGTTTGAATTTTTAATGTTAATATTTCTTTGCTTGTTTCTTATAGGTGTTTGCCCTAGCAATGAGGTTTCCAGTTAATTTTCTAATTATGTGTAGCCTCACTCTTGTTATGTCAACTGACGTGCAATCCCCGTCGATCCTGACAACCGGAAACACCTTCTTGGATGTGATGAGTCTACTGGCTGCCGAATGTCTCGAGCAAGAGGGCGACGACACCAGAGTCAATGGCACCAAGTACAGGCTATGTTTTCCGTAACCTGTTGGCAGTAATGGGTTGCGTTTGATGCTTTCGGTCGCTCACCCCAACTGTTCCATGCAGAACTGTAAACATCTTTTTGATCCCAGCACTTGTGTGTCTTGAGACCAAGCGTCATCGAACAACCACGGGTAATAACCACTATGTCTCCTGTGGACGCAAATGAGACTGGCCATACATCTGGACAGGTTCCCCACGGCTGACACCGCCCAATCATATAACTTGCCATACTAATTTGAGTGCTGCATTAACGGCGTTTAATTTTGATTTAAAAACCTTGCATAATAGTGATCTGCTTGGGGACCTTACAACGGCAGTTCACTTCTTGGCACGAGAGGGAAGCAGGGAGTGAACAGAGGGCCCCAACTCTGTCTTCCAACGTAGTTATCCACTGGGAGCTAGAGCCCTGCTGTCAGCTTTATGGGGCCTAAGGGTGTTTTGTAATCAGGTGCAGGATCGGGCTGCCACTACGTTCGGAATGTCTATGGGTGCTATTAAACCCATGTTAAGGATCAATTCCATATGTTGTTATGGCACGGGCTTAGCTACATGTAATCGTGCCTGCCTTTCTCAGAAAGGTTATAAGCCAGCAGCCAACATCGATCTGACTCTCTCAGTGCACGACCTTATCCGTGGGTATGGGATAAATTATGGGGGTTTAATGACTTCCCCCTTAAGGTGTCCCGAGGCTCCCATGTCAGAAGCGACATCCTTGTTGCCACCCAGCTGGCTTTGGCTAAATCTAAATCAATCCACTGTGTTGCGTTCACCACCCCCCCACGAGGCAAACACGTCTTATGTTTTAGTTTCGGCCTATATATGGTGTCCTGACTTCATCTTGAGCAATTACACTCATTCCCCCCGGGTCAAGCATTCCCTCATCAAATCCTGATAAGGACAGAGCTTGGACCCTCATGATGCATCAAGACAGAGCTACAGTGTATTTCCCTTATTTTGGCTCCATGCACACCATGAGCCGCATTGTCCTTTTGATGGAGGCGATGGAGAAGCTGGCTAACATGACCCAGCTTGGCTTCAAGGAAACCCAAAAGGCTATAAAGGAGACCCAAGCCACAGTATATTATAATTGCCTCAGCTTGGACTACCTCCTGGAGAAGGAGGGCGGGTTGTGCTCTGCCCTTGGGAACGATACACACTGCTGCTTAAAATTCAATCTATCTTTCTTTTCCCTTGAACACGTCATCCAGGGTATCAAGGATGAAAAATCCTTGATAGAAAAATCCAAGCTCAAAGATCAGTCCTGGCACGCTTGGGGAATGTCATGGCTGAGCTGGCTAGGCCTTGGCGGGCTGAAACAAGTGTTCATAGGGATTGTATTGTTTGTTGTTGGAATAAGCATTAGTTTGTGTCTATTTTGTGCCTTGTTTAATTGGTTGAACCTGTCTGCCTTTGTATGTACCCAGTTACCCCAGGATGCTACCAAAATCAAAGGTGAGGACAACGATGTGTTGTAGTCGAGTGCTTGATGGCAAGGGGGCATGTCACGTTCCAGCTGGACTCTGCCAGCTTTACCCAGCAACAGGTGCCGTCAGCACTTTCCTCATAATCTGGAAAGCCCCTATTTGGCTTGCTGCATGGCCATGGCCATGTGCTGGGGAAACCCCATCCCCTGTGGAAAAACCTCACGAACATTTTAGCACAAATATCTGACCAATCGGGACTTGAAATTGTGCATGTCATCTGGCCTATAAAAGCTAGGGTTGAGTTTCCACCCAGGGAGAAGCAGAAAAATCAGAGCATTCACTGCTCAGTGGGCAGGCCTGGTGTCACAGAGTCACGTAGGTGCCCTGTGACTGTGAGGGTGATTGGCAGAGCTGCCAATCACCCAGGCAGCTCAGGTGCCGGTTACTAGGGTGACCAGGCGGGTCACGTGGCCAGAAGGGGGCAGGGCCAGGCCTTTATAAACAGCTTAGGCCGGAGCCTGCCTCACAGTTCCCTTCTGGCTGCTGCAGGAGCAGGAGCAGGAGCTCTGCGGCTGAGCTGAGCAGCCCGAGGCAAGTGTGGCAGCCTTACCATACTAACCGGCTGCGATGATGCGGGGAACAAGATCGCCTTCTTGGGTAGGTAGATTCGGAGGACCGGGTGAGGCTGTAGGGGAGCGAGGAGGCCTCAGCGGGGCTCCCCAACAGCTTGGGGTTTCTGGATGCCCAATAGGGGCGTAGTACCAGCGGAGCACTATTGTTTGTGCCGGGGAGGCACCGGCGCAAGGGGGGCGCGGTGTGGAGGGGGGTTGCAGACTCCAGCCCATCAGGGCGGTGTTGGGCCCCAGAGGGGGCGAGGCCCCAGAGCGGGCGAAGCGCGGCGAGCACGGTAGAGGCCCCAGAGGGGGCGAGGCCCCAGAGGGGGCGAAGCGCAGAGGGGCCCCAGAGGGGCGAGGCCCCAGAGTGGGCGAGGCCCAGGGTGGGTGAAGCACAGAGGGCACGGTACAGGCCCCAGAGGGGGCGAGGCCCCAGAGCGGGGCAGGATAAGCAGTGATAGCGAGCCACCCAATGGCGCCGAGACTAGGGCGGCGATAGCGCCGGCCCAAGGGCACCGAGAGTAGGGCGGTGATGGCGCTATAGGCCCTATGGGGCGCCAGGTGGCTGAGGGGCACCCGAGGGGTGAGGGACAGGACAAACGTCCCCCGGAACAGCTGCGAGGCTTGGGGCGTGCTGAAGGGGAGGTTTGGAGGCACGCGTGGCCCTTAAGGCGGGGCGCAGATAGATACCCCATTGAGGAGTAGGGACAGGAACACCAGTACCGTCCACTAGGGAAACAGGCAGCCTCCATACTATATATTAGTCATCAAAGTCGTGGCGGGCGAGATTCTGAGGGTGCTACGTTCCCCCTAACGTGATGGTAGGGGGCGCTAGGGAGTTCACGGCCGCCCCTAGGCCCCGCTCCCTCACACCTGGCCAGCCTCCCACAGCTTCTCTGCCTCCAGAACCCACAGGCAGTCGTTTGTGCACTCGTTAATCTCGTATATCAACCATTCGTTCTTCATCATTTTAAGTCTCAGATTCATTGTTCTGTTTTCCGTTCGTTTGTCCCTCACCCAAACTGGGACAGATCCAAGTGTAAACGCCTGCACAGCTACATCCACACCAGTGGTGCATAAGTAAGAGATCAAATAAAATCTTCTGGAACCTTCACGAGTCTACCTCTCCCTCTCACAAACTAACATCAGGGGATAGAACCCACCGGGGCAATAGTCACAACCTGGCTCATGCCCTCAACAGTTTTCTGGTACAAAAACATACATACAAATTGAACATTTGGTGAACATTCCTGATCTTATGTTATCTGACTATGAATAGGGAAACTTACCTACATAAATAATCATGGCACAAAAATTCAGGTGGAAAACCATTACAGAAAAAAAAAGAGAGCAAATAATCATAGAACCTTTGAAACTCGCTCAATTACTAAGAAAAACAAAATGTATGGAAAAAACACACACACAAGCACTCAGAAAAATTGATGACACTTTTAGAAAGACCAGGATTGAGGAATAAATTCAAATGAATTTGCACAGGAGTTTCACTTATGCCAAGCAATGATAGATGGGACAGCTGAAAACTGGGTATAGACTGGAGACAAACTGAAACCTATAGACTATGTACAAGTCTTTGAAAGCTTTATATATGAAATCATGACCCCATTGAAGCCAATGGGAAATTTGCCATCAGTTTAATTGAGGCCACAGTTTCACCCTGTGTATCAGCAGTTACAGCACATTTGGGGATTGATGCAAGGGTGATGAAGTCAGTTAGAATCTTTCCACTTAATTCACTGATCTTTGGATAAGGCATATGTCGTAGATGCACCCATTTTAGGATATTGACAGTTTTCACATATAACTATCACAATTGTACAAAATAAAGTCAAGTAAGCCCTAGACAAGATTGAAAAAGGATGTTTAAGTTTGGATATAAACCTTGAAATTATGTATGAATGAAAACTTCACAGAGTTATTTTTCCTTAGACTTCAAATGCAAATTGTATGTATTCTTTTGCTATTAACTTTTTACAGCATGTTTTCCTTATAAAGAGTGAAACACCCTTGTTAATGGATCCACTTCATGTGTGCCACAGGTGAGCTGTACAATGTTTTCAGCAGTCATTTTAAGTATTATTTACAGTAGAGTAGTGTATAGAAGGGTCCTGATTATTCTAGCCCAAATCTAGCCAATTAAACATGCTTAACTTGGATTGCATGCATAATATTACAGATATCAACGACACTACTCACATGTAACCATTTCTCATGTGATCAAGAATTATGAGGGTTGGGAGGGTTAAGGTACACATGTCCAATACCTTGCAAACTACAATCCACATAGCTAGCATAATACATGATTGTCCTTTTAACCAGTTGTAAAATATTGCCCATAAAGCCTCTGACTTTAAAGATTTATTAATGCTGGAAGTACTACATGATTTTACTTTAGTAATCCTAATCCTATTTTACTTCAGTTCACTAGATGCTATATCTACTCAATATTGCTTCTAGACATTTTTAAAGTATCTAGCACTTTTTTTTCCATTTACCCAATCCATCCTTCTCTTCCAACCTGTCAACATTCACATTTTTGTATCATGACTTGAAATTAATGTGTTAAAAGACAGTTTTTATTTTCTCTGTTTTGTAAAAAAAAGTGACTTAAAATATGCGTAACTCATGGCATTTTTTGTAGATCCCGAAATGCAATCACTTTTGGATGTTTAGCATCAACACAGAATTCTGCTTGTGTTCTCCAAATGCAATAGTTCACAAAGAGAACATCCAAAATCTTTTGAGTTGCTGGAGGGGACAGAATTAATTTATTTTAATATCTGGTGGCACCAATGCTGCCCATTTCTCCGTAATTGTGTAGCATTATCACCATTCACTATTCTGTCTATTCTTGCATAGAGAATTGAAACATCATTTGAGTTTCCTCTGAGGATGGATTAACAAGATCTGCTGTGACATGACTTGATTAATTAATGAGAATGGAGTGTTCTTTGGTCTTTATGTGCTGTTCTTGAACTTCTGAGATGGGAAAATAATTCTAACCTTCAATATTTTAGAAGCCAACTGGGTAAAGCAAAATTCCTGTATGACCTTGACTAATAATAAAACCAAAATCCATTATAGAATGTACCTGAATAATTGTCTACTTTCAAGGTGATTTGATTCTTTTATTTTTTTTTCTTTTCTGTTTAAAGAATAGAATGGCACATGGTTGAAGTATAGAGGACAGATAAAATACTCCATATACTTTTTAAAAAAATATTCAGATCTTTCATTTTTCTCTTTTCTAGGCAGAAAGAAGAGGCAGTGCAGTTTTTTGTCTTCAGGTGGAAGTATGTTGATGAGTGTTTAATGCCATTGAAACTGTATTTTTGCCTCCATACCATCCTTTTTGATGTGACTGAAGGATTCTCTCAAAGGATATATCTAAAGATAACAGCATTCTCAATATTAGCCTGTTGTATATGAAATCGTATGTTAAAAACTACCAATAGTTGTCCATGAACAATTGAATCCCTGGTTTCCACTGGCCATGCAGTGATCTATGTCTGTGGTCAGGGTGTGAGTCTATAACAGAGTTTATAAGAGTTGTCCCTATTACTTACATTGGAAGTTGGCATCAGAGATAGAAAGCTACAGAGCTCTCAGTGGTAAATAACTGAGGGTTAGTTATGTAACCAGGTGTTAGGTAATGGCCTAGTGAGGTGGCCAATGGAAAACATGTGTAGCCTGCTGAGTGTACCCAAGGTAATCAGAATGGGGAAGAGCATAGGTCCATAGTGTCCTGACTCCTGGGACAAAGCCTCAGACTGGCCCCTGCTGAACTGAGAGAAGGAACTCTGCAGGTTCTAGGGAGCAGGAAGCTCTGCAGGTCTGCTGAGATCACACTGAAGCTCTGCAAAGATCACAGTAAACCTAAGTAAATTTCATTTTATATTGGTTATGTTGCCATTTTACCCATGAGGTATGGGATGTAGCTATATGGGAGGTTGGAGGCCATGATGGGCACCCTGGAAAAGGGTGTTGTTGGAACTTTGCTAAGGGGTGTCAGAAGTTGAATGAGCTAAGGGATGCATGAATAGAAGATATTAGAGCCTGGTGGATCAAGCAAAGGGAAAGAAAATTTGATGGAGTGAGCAGTTCAGAAGAGGACACCTATGACCACGTTCTTGTTCTCTGGATGTAGCCTCTCAGAGTTTACAATAACAACAAAGGCAAACAGGTGAGGATAGTGTGGTACCCAGAAAGAGACCAGAGTGGAAGGGACAGGGTCAGTACAGCCACTTGAGGGACGCCAAAGTTGCCCTATGAGGTGGATCCCATTTAGTGTTTGAATTACACTTTGACTCAGGGGTGGTGGGGGACTGCAAAAAAATTAAATTGGCTCATTAACTAAGAAGTCCTCCTAAGTGGAGGAGAAATCTTATCACTTCTGGAAGGCTTTTGACACTGTCTCTCACCCCATTCTCATTAAGAAACTGCGGGGCTGTGGTGTAGACACCCACACAGTCAAATGGGTCGCCAACTGGCTGGAGGGCCGCACCCAGAGGGTGGTAGTGGATGGGTCCTTCTCAACCTGGAAGGACGTGGAAGACTCCCTCCCAGGTTATGATTTTAAAATCTTACAGGGGGGCTCTCATCTCTGATGAGAGAGTGGGGAGGCTCACCCCCTCCCACAAGCTCTCCCGTCATTCACAACCTGATCCCATTACAGTGACAGATGGTTCTGTTTAAGCAGCCCTTCCTAACTCACTGATTTACTTCAGAAGCCCTGGCTAGTAACAGAAAGCCAACTAAGTTTCTGCCACGTAGCAGTCAACCATGAACTGAAACAAAAGGTTTTCCCCATTGATTCCTCAGCTTAATTCATAGACTGAATGACTGCATCTGAAGTTTGTCATAAACATGGTAGGATTTTTTTTACATCATTATACTATATGTACTACAAAACTAACTTGCCTCATCATAGTTTAATTCAGAGGAAAGAGGGACCATAAAAAACACAGACACATATACACACGCATCCATATTCCTCAATGCAAGTTTGCAATGCTGGGCTATGCTCTGACAATAAAAGAACTAAGATCTGTCCTTTTAAAGAAGAAGACCGCCCTGGCCTGATGTGAGGGATATTATCTACAAATGGTAATTAAGATACTTCTCAGCAAGAAATATATAAGCCTGAAAATGAATACAAGCAAGCTGGTTAAATCATGCCTAGTCTCCCTATCTGGCCAGAAGAAGGAATAGCTTCTATGGATAGGAATGAAAGCTCCCTCCACACACACACACTCCCAACTCACCATAAAACCAATTTGCCTAGGTCTAAATGACATAAGGTATATCAAGGGATTGAATCTGTTTTCCAAAATTCTTGGTGAATACTTTAACTTCTGTTTTCTAGGATAAAATGAAAAGGAAGGAATGCCTTTTGGTCATGTTTTTAGGACCCTCTTAGGCACATTCTGAGAATGCTTCCTGGATTAGGCCCTTCAGACAAGATAAGTAGGTGTGTTCCTAATTTGTGAATCATAAGACAAAGTCACATCTGGACATGGTAAAAAGTAGGGTTTTAGAGAATACAATATTAGAAACTTAAATGCCTGAAGATTTTAGGTGTTTCTAGGGTCAAGCAACATCAACAGGTGTCTGATGATTTAAATGTTGGACTTTAGGCACCTAAATCCCATAAAAGTCTTTCTGCAGATCTAGTCCCTGCCTCCTAGTTGCTGTCTGGAGATTGCCTGCATGCTGATTGTTTGTGCATACACATCTATGTTATAACTGTAAAGAGGAAAAGGGTTGAAAATTAGTACTATAGCTTATTTAATGTAATAGTAATCAATATCATTGTTGTTCCAAGAAAGCAATAACCAAGAAACATGCATTTCCTGCTGAGATTACCTGAAAAATTAATGAGATTAACATTCTAGATGTCAAATATACTTACTTTCACAAAGCCATGAAGTATTAGGACAAAGAAGCAGATAGAGGCTCTTTAGCTAATAGCCTAAGACCACTTCCCCATCTTGCACACATATCTAAGTCCACTTTAATGAAAATTACACCTGGGAGCATCCAGCAATACTAAGTAAGAAATAGCTTATATGGATGACAGGAAACATCTTTCTCATTATGTTTGGTTACCTAGGAAAGATAAGTCATTAGGCCCTGGTGCCCAGACTCCATGCTAGCCTTAAATGGAAAAGTGTTTAACTGGCAGACCCATTAGTCATATGGGAGTGACTGGGTGACTTTGGCATAGACACTGACTTACCTCTTCACCTTCACATAAATGAAATTTGCTATATAGCTAGACTTACCCATTTCCTCATGGGCTTTTATGTTACTCATCACCATTGTATCTGTGTGTTTTATAAACATTAATAAATTTATTTTCACAATGCTACTGTGAAGTAAAGTGGTGATATTACCTCAGAACTGAAATGCTGAGAAATTCAGGACAAGAATATCCATAAATTTCAGGTACATATTTTGAGGTACCTCATACCATACTTTTCAGATCACTTGGCCTTTCTAGTAGATATACTGAAGTAGAGTTATCACTGAGTTTAGTTGCTTCATGAGTGCTGAGCACTTCTGCAAGTCAGGCTCCAGGGTTTTGCACCTAGAAAATGAGGTTGTTTTAAAGATGTCATATATATTATAAATATATTATACTTATAAGACATCTTCATCATTTGGAAGACCTGAATACCCTCACTAATTTCCAATGCAACTACAAAAGCTACCAACATTCTTACATTTTCTCTGGAATACTATTACCTCAACAACATCTTTCTTGATACCACAATCCACATCCAGAGTGGCACTTCAAAAATAAACATATAAAATGTCCACAGTGTACCATACTTAACTCCACAAAACCAGTAACTATTCCAAGCACAGCATGAAGGTTGTAATCTATAGGCATGCCCTCAGGTATTACAGACTCTACTTAAAATAGAACACTCACAATACTTATCTCCTACCTCATCGACTTAAAGACTACCTTTATACAACAAGAACTCTCCAGCAGGAAACAAACTGCTCCTTTGAATGAGCTCCCCTAATACTCTACAGAAATTTACTGCAATAAAAAATAAAATCCCCACTGATTTCACATGCCAGGTTATTGAACCTGGCATGCCAGACTTGAACCTATAAGAAATACCATCAAATATTTACATCTGTATCTTAAGAACATATAGGTATTATAATAATGCCCTCAAGACATTTTCCACTGTGAGTTTTAAATAGATCTCCAACCTTATCCAAACTTGTTAATCATAGAATCATGGAATCATAGAAAAATTGGGGTTGGAAGGGACCTCAGGAGGTCATCTAGTCTGACCACCTGTTCAAGGCAGGACCATCCCGCACTAGATCATTCCAGCCAAAGCTCTGTCTAGCCAGGTCTTAAAATCCTCCAAGGATGCAGATTCTACCACCTCTCTGGGTAACCTGTTCCAATGTTTTACTACCCTTCTAATACAAAAATTCTTCATAATATCTAACCTAAACTTCTCTTGCTGTAACTTGAGACTGTTGCTCCTTGTTCTGTCATCTGCCACCACTAAGAAAACTCTAGCTCTGTCCTCTTTTGATGCCCACTTCAGGTAGTTGAAGGCTGCTATTAAATCTTCTCCCAGTCTCCTCTTCTCTAGACTAAATAAAGACTAAATACCCTCCAGAATATCTACTATTCTCCCCAGCTTAGTGTCATTTGCAAACTTGCCGAGGGTGCACTCTATACCATCTCGCAAGTCATTGATGAAGGCATTGAACAAAACTGGCCCCAAAACTGGCCCCTGGGGTTGGTTAAGGTTGAAGTTCTAAACATGTTAAGAGCAAACCCAGTGCTGAACAGCAAACACCAAATAGTATGAGACCTTGCTAAAGCAAGAATTCCAAACTTGCCAAGATGGCTTCACCATCAACATAATAGTTTCATAGTTTCATAGTTTCTAGGGTTGGAAGGGATCTGAGCAGATCATCTAGTCCAACCCCCTGCCATAGCAGGAAAGAATACTGGGGTCAAACGACCCCAGCAAGATGTTCATCTAACCTCCTCTTAAACACCCCAGGGTAGGAGCCTGCACCACTTCTCTTAGCCGCCAGACCCTAGCCGCCCTGACCGTGAAGTAGCGCCTCCTGATATCTAACCTAAACCTACCCTCTGCCAGCTTGTGACCATTATTCCTGGAACAGTGACTCCCCCAATGCCTGCTGATCCCCCCTGACTAGTTTATAACAGGCCACAAGATCCCCCCTCAGCCTTCTCTTGTGGAGGCTGAACAGGTTCAGGTCCCATAGCCTCTCCTCATAGGGCCTGTCCTGTTGTCCCCTGTTTATACGAATGGCCCTCCTCTGGACCCTCTCCATGCTGTTGACATCCCTCTTGAAGTGCAGTGCCCAGAACTGAACGCAGTACTCCAACTGCGGCCTGACCAATGCTGCATAGAGGGGGAGGATCACCTCTTTGGACCTGCTCGAGAGGCATCTGTGGATGCATGACAAGGTGTAGTTGGCCTTCCTAACTGCCTCCCCACACTGCCGGCCCATGTTCATCTTGGAGTCAATGATGACCCCCAGAACCTTTTCCGCCTCCGTGCTGACAAGAGGGGAGTTCCCTAACCTGTAGGTATGGTGCCGGTTGTTCCTCCCGAGGTGCATCACCTTGCACTTGTCTGTGTTGAAACCCATCCTATTCTTGTCTGCCCACCATTGTAACCTGTCTAGGTCTGACTGTAGCCTGTTGCATCCTTCCAGTGTGCCCACGTCCCCCCACATCTTAGCGTCATCAGGAAATTTGAACAGGGTGCTTTTTACCTCCTCGTCCAAATCACTGATGAAGATGTTGAACAGTGTGGGCCCAAGGACTGAGCCCTGCAGAACCCCACTGCCCACGTCCTTCCAGGTTGAGAAGGACCCATCCACTACCACCCTCTGGATGCGGCCCTCCAGCCAATTGGCGACCCATTTGACTGTGTGGGTGTCTACACCACAGCCCCGCAGTTTCTTAATGAGAATGGGGTGAGAGACAGTGTCAAAAGCCTTCCAGAAGTCCAGGAAGACTATATCCACTGCTACCCCTGCATCTAATGATCTGGTGATCTGATCATAAAAGGCCACCAGGTTGGTCTGACAGGACCTGCCACTGATGAACCCGTGTTGGTTGCCCCTAAGCATGCAGTCCCCTGCTGGCCCCTCATGGATGTGTGCCAGCATAATTTTCTTGAACAGCTTGCCTAGGATTGAGGTAAGACTAACCAGCCTATAGTTTCCCGGGTCCTCCTTCCTGCCTTTTTTGAAGATGGGGACCATGTTGCCCTCTTTCAGTCCTCTGGTACCTCACCAGAGCACCACAAGTGCTAGTAAAGCTGTGCCAGGGGACTTGCAATGACCTCGGCCAGTTCCTTTAGAACTCAATAAGGTTGTGCAAAGCTTCAGTCCCTGATTCAATTCAGTAGAGATATGGCCAAATTTGGTGACTGAATCTCCAAATCCAAATTGAATCAGAGGACCATATAATCTCTCTGAATCAAATCAGAACCCTCTGAACCGATTCAGAGAGATTTGGAAAGATTCAGCGATTCAGACATAGAGACAGCTTTAAATGTATTTTTCTACATACCTCTAGGCAGCAGGGGCTTGTGTGTGCTGTGATACTGGTGTGCACGGAGTGTCCCACAGAAGTACAGGGAGCTCCCCAGCATGCTCAGCAGTAGACCTAGAAGTGTCTGAATTGCTGATTCTCTCAATTGGCATCAACTTTTCATATTCAGATTCAGCTGGATTGAATCGAGGCAGTGATCCAAATCAACAAATCAAATCACTGTCCCTGATTTGGGCCAAATTTGTATCCAAATTGAATAGGGCCTGCTTCACACACCCCTGAGAATCAATATATCTTGTAATTAAACCATAAGAATCTAGGGATCATACACATGCATATCATAACACATCATATATTTCATCCAATGCACCACATGTCCCCATGGAAACTACAGAGGTAAAAGCCAAACAAATCACTCTACTCTAGAATGTATTCCCTCAGGAAAAATATGGTAAACCAAAAAACACCCCAATACAAGTAGGAAACACTGTTCACAAAACAACACTATCTCTAACTTCACTATCCTTGTCCTCAAAATAAATCTGAAAAATGTCTCCAAAAGATGGACATAGGGATAGAAATTCATAACTTTAGTACCAAAGATTTAACAAAGACATTGGTAACAAGGACAATGAAATTGATTGCTTTCTTTATAGCCTGCCTCTTCTTCTGCTAACTTTGGTAAGTGATCAAATAAGTTAATATATTTAAGTTTGCTAGAACTGTTATTTTAACTTGTACTTAGGTTCGACTGTGACTGCTTTTTCCCAGATATAATGAAGGGAACTTGAAGCATCAATTGTTGTTTCTTATCTCCCAGTTATTCTTGTTGAGTTTGTAAAAGATCTGATCTACTCTAAAAAATGTTGCTTCTGACATGTGCCAGAACCATGGGCACATCTAGGATTTTGAAAACGGTCATGTGGGTGATATAGTGCATCATCCCATATAACACAACTCATTTTATCTCCAGTTAAAAAAGAAATGAGATGCTTTACTAATATTAGAAGGGATTATGGCTATGTTATTCCATTCAACATTGAAGCAAAAACAAACATAACTTTATTGGATTATCCTTTAATTTGCTATTATATAAAAAACACAATCAACTAGGCAAATATAATCAAAATGCTGTTTAATTAGTCCTATAGTCTTTAGAGTTTGGCATTGAGACAGCCAAAGCCCATACAGGCACGCATGAGTGGTGTAGAATGGGGGACAGACAAGCCAAAAAAACCAGACAGGAACACCAGGGAGGAGTAAGTGTGCAGGACAGGGAAAATATGGGCCTATAGCCTGCCAGCCTGTGCCATGCAGCAAGCAACAAACATCACCTGCAAGCTTGATCAGGCAAAAACTATAATGCTGGATCTCTGGAGTGGAGTGCAGCACCACTGCTGTAGCCTTGGAGAAAACCATAAACATTTCAGGTTCTGGAAACCATTTGTGAATGCTCTGTGAAATCTTCTGGTGGTGCTTGGTTTGATCAAGAAACTAAATAAGGTGCTCAACAGAATAAACAGCACAAGGCAGTTCTGCAGAAGCAGGAATAGCTTCCGCCCCTAGGGTGGGGACCTTCCTCATGGAAGGGGGCACTGTAGCCACATCAGGGGATGCCAGGTCCTGAGGCAGGACTTCCGTCAACTCATCCTCAGAGGCAGAATCAAAATGTGACCCCAAGGAGGAAGAGCTGTAAACATCCTACACTGAGAGCCACTGAGGCGGGGGGGCAGGGAGGAAGGGGGCTTTCCCTTTTACCAGGAGTCTCAGAATCAGGCCTTGTGAGAGAAGCATCCTCCATGGGGTCCTTTGGGAGGAATCAGTGTCCAATTTCTTGGGAGGGGCACTCTCCTGGGCCAGGCACTCTTGCTTCCGGAGCTGCTTGTGGCTCCCAGAAGGCCCAACTTTCATGGCAGTCTTGTTAGAAATATTATTAAAAATGTATAATGAATAGAGTGTTGTTAGAACTGCACAGTTTGTATCTCGTACCTGATAAGCAGAAACACCACCAAGGACATCTCGCTAATTTACTATCTCTTTGTAACACTAAATCACACATACCTTCAAACTCCTCTGCCTCTACTCTTGTAGATTACAGAAACTGTGATTTAATTGGCTGTGTCCTTGGAGGAGAGAGGGGTTTGAACTTTTGGTAACCTGGAGAGCTTTCTAAGCATGCGTAATTAGCTAATGCATATATGCCTATCCGCCCCGCATACTTAAGTAGTTAATTATAACGCACATGCGACGGATGACGTGATGTCATTTCATGTATGTTTGTATGAACCGGAAATGAGTTGTAAGAGTTCCTGTTTCTGCACACGTGCCCAGGAGAGGAGGGATAAAAGCCAGCTGAGAGTTTTCCTTGGGGGCAGAGTGGTCTTTTGTCTTCACTCTGACCCTATTTGCAAATATATCCTTTGTGTTACTAACAATGTGTGCCTGAGGAATTATTATTCATGAGCCTCCAAAGAAACAAACCGCGATTTTTATATCAGTCTCATCAAGGTCAGGGAGCTGAGAGGTGTGGGGAGGGCCAGTGGACCTCCCCTGCCACCACCTCTGCCCCCAGGTCACCCCTGACCACTACAGGGTCTGTGCGTAAGAGTGAGGAGGCACGTAGAGGTGGGGGTTCCCACTTACTAACCCCATCTCCCCTGAAGTGGTAGTGAGGTCTTGAGGGGATAATGAGGCCTTTTTTGGAAGAGGCTTTATGTTTCTGGGACTTGCCTTCCCAGCAGGAGGAGCCAAAACCTCCCCTATGGTGGGAGGAAAGGGGGGCCCTGGGGCCACCGCTGTTGAACTAGCTGACTCCAACAAAGAGGGGAGAAACTGGGAGGAAGGCCCATCTGCACCACCAGATGGGGCTGCCACACCAGAGGCAGATGAGCCACCATCAGGCATAGCTTCAGGCAGCTCAATTGTTCAGCCAAATTGTTCTTTGGGTCCTGGTGAGCCAGATGAGACCTGCTACCACAGCAAAAGCATGAGGTGTCCCCAGTGGTGAAGTAAACCACATACCCGCCAATCAGGAAAGACATGGAGTGGGGCAAACCTAGACCCTCCCTGTCAAGAAGCATGAACTTCTGCCATTTAAAGGACAGGACATGCTGGAGCTCAGGAACCAAGCTGTCAAGCAGCAGTCTATGGACTGGGCCTGTCACCATGATGTCATAAGGGCATAAGCTCATCATCTAACAGAAATGGGGGGACAATAGAGGCTACTGCCTAAATGGCCGGTATGTCTAAGGGTATTGCAAGGCAAAAATCACTCCCAACAGGCACACTTGCTACTGTGACCTTATGCACTAAAGCAGGAGAGCTGAGGAAAATGATAGGGACTCAACTCACTCAGGCAGCATAAAGGACATTTTGCAGCCCACCAGTGTCCCCAGAGCAGCAGCACACTCCTCTTCTCCAACAGAGGGAGGAGCATGAAGTCGAAGACTAAAGCTCTGGTCCAGAGGGGTAGAAGCCCCAGCAGTGGGCCACTGGAAACTGCCTTCAGCCATTCCAGCAAAAGAAGGGTTAACACTGCAAAAAACTAGAGGTGTAGGGGATGGGCACCCTCTGCCAGCAGGGAACTAAGAAGCTGGAAAACAAACAAAGAAACACCAGAGGAGGTGAGAAAGGTGAGCAATATGCTTCTATAGGGAGGGGAAGGGAAAAAGAATAAGCAGCAGAACAGCTGCAGTGAGCGGGGGGGAACCAAATAAACCCAAAGGAAAGGGGAAGGGGAAGGGGAAGGGAGGGAGGAGAGAGGAGGGGGAGTGTGTTACTGCAGGAGAAAGGGCTTAAAAAGGTGAAAAATGCAGGAAAAAGTAATGAAAGGTGGGGGGCTGAGGTGGGAAAAGAGTCAGACTGTTTGGGGCCTGAAAAAAAGCAAGAGAAGGAGAAAGGATCCCTGAACAGGGAAAAGTTCTCAGAGCTCTGACTGAATGCATCTGTCGGTGACCATCTAGAAAGAAAGAACGAAAACTTCCCAAGAATCAAATTAGGCATTCAAAAGACAGAGAAAATAAATCCTGGTTCCTAAAGGTGACCATTTTAGGCCCAAATTATGAGATTGCTCGATTAAATAAATATAATGAATACAATATAAATACACTGTAACAAGTATTGTAAAAACATTGAAAAGTGAACAGGAAGCTTAATCTGTATAAATGGCCAACACAAACCCTTTGCATCATTCATATACCATTTAAGTGAAATTCCAAATTCTTTCATTTTTCATATCCCCCTAGATAGTAGTGAATTTCACCATTACTCGGTAATAAATTAACTTAAATAGAGTTGAATCTCTGGTTATGTTGAGCAAGGAGATGAGGAAAAGAGGAGTTTGAGACACCTAGATACTTACAATTGTAGGGAAATGCCATGGCAGCTGCCCCTACATGATGAGTTTTTTTGCCTCTAAAAAGGATACTTTTCTGTAATCAGCTGTGGTAAGTGGAGAAATGCACCTATATATCTCATCTATATCTTTAAGTTAATGTGAGCTCCTTTGTACTCAGTGAGTTTAAGATCAAGCTGCTATTTGAGTTAAAGATAAATTACTTTTAGTTCAATTTTACTTGCTAAGATTTTTCCATAGTGGGAAATACCTGGGTGTTCCTCCTTCAGCATCTGGGTGAAGTGTACTATTTCAAATAACCACATAACATGTATACTGAAGAACTAAATATCATAATGTAAAACTGCAGAGAGCTACTAAGGCATGTGTGTTTATCTTAATACAAAACAACAAAATAATGGGCATCCAAATAAGTAGACCCCTGCCCTTTTTGGAGGGGTGGGGGGAGGGGGGTATGAAGTATATTTGTGTATTGTATGGAGCTGAGCTCACTTTGAGATCTAAACAAACACCTTTTAACAGTAATGCATTTAGTCAATCAAGCTGGAGAAGGTGGTAGTAAATTGGGCCCTTAAACAGAGCCTAGAATGGGAAGAATGCCTTTGCTACACACATAAAGCACAAGATTTACTTCTTTACTTAAGTATTAGATGCTGTTAAATTAATCTTGATTTATTAAAATCTCAGATTCATATCTTGCCAGTCTCAGAACATGTATGTTTGTCACTGGAAAATTTGGCCAGTCTTGTCTTAGCCAAAAAGGAGGATATGGAAAAAGCTAAAATGATGACAATGAAACATGCAAAGACATTTGTTCAACTATCATTACCAAATCAGTAAGAAATAATATGAAGGGAAGAAGAGGGAAGAACAATAATCAGCCTTTTATCATTCAACAGTACCTGGAGAATCAGTCATGTATAACCTGATCACAGTGATTTAAAGAGTGAATGAACAAACTCTTATATTCTCAGAACTTGCAAGGTCGTGTCATGCTATGGAAATTAGGGGGAAATGCTTAAGATTTGCATTGTAAGTACTGTGGTGCTCTATAACCTTAGAGGCACATTTTACTGATGTTCTCTATGTCTCTATATGGTAAACAAATATACAATAAAATGGATTTTGTTAATTTTCAAGGATGAACTCAGTATTCATTTTTTAGAATTTAATTTTACCTTAGGTCAAACATTCAGGTTTTTACTCTGTAATACTACTGCTAGGTCTCTGTGTGGATGGGAGGGTGGGAGGTGGTTAGTTGCCTTCATTTCATCCTTCCTTACTCTTCAGGTCATTTTTGTTTTCCCTGCTCACTTTTGCTTCCTCTGGAGTCTAGATCTGTATTCTAGAGGGAATGCAGAGTGCAAAACATGATGAAAGAGATGCATACCATCTTTTTGAGTCTCGAGGAAGTTACCACATTTGTTAAAAGTAATAATGCCCCAGCTTGAGTGGTCACTTCAGAGGAGCTTCTTCATGCTTAAGTAACTCTTTTTTATGGAAACTTCCATAAACAACTATGGCCAAAAGATTGCATCCCCGTAACAAGGCTTCCTTCGACATGAACTGCAAGGGAATAGAAGAGTTAGGATCTTCAGATCCAGTGTGGAAGCAAAAGCATCTGTTGAGATGGCTCTGTGTCTCAGCGGATGCATCTACATGAGACAATGTGCAGAAGACTAATCCTACTGTGCAGCAGTGCAGCTGGCAAAAAAAATGCTAATGGACTAATGCGCAGTAGACTTAGTCTGATGTGCATTAATGTCACAAAAAAGTCATCTGCTGTAATGCACAGTAGCACCAATTATGGTGCATTAAGTTAGTATGGCTAGTAATATATACTAAGTTCCAAACTGAGGGTAGGATCCCAGCAGGTTTTTGGGAAGGACAGCCCTTCCATCAGCAAAGAGACTGAATCCATCTCTTCTTTCTCTGTATGATTCTGCATGGTTTTTGCAAAGCTTTCCTACTTGAGACCCCTTTCCATGGGAAGGGGATTCTCTCTGGCCTCAGTCTGCAATAGGCTTTCACACATGTCAAACACCCACAGTAGTCTATGAGTGTTTTGCCTGATACAGAACAAAGTAGGATCTAAGGCTAGGTACGGATATTTAAGAAACCAGCAGTGGATGCACGTTAACTTTTCAGCTTTACTCTAAGCATCTCCATTTAGGTCAGGAGGAAACAGAACACACTTTAGCCCTTTTGGTGGGGGGAGGAAGAAGAGAGCCTACATGCACAGCCCAAATGCAATAGGTAGGGGGAGCTATTGCACACCTTCCAGTGTGCCTATGGGATCCCCAGGCTGCCAAAGACCTCCAAGTGGAACCAAACAGCTGATCTTCCCCTGATTGGACAGCAGGGACCTTACGGTTGCCCACCTGGACCTGACGCAGCAGTGGCTTGTCATGGCCATGAGCCATCAGCCAGCAATCGCACGCATAACTATCCAGCACACCCTGCACAGGCCAAGTTTGTGTCTGTGGCCCAGACACCTGGGTTCTGGGTTTGTGTGTGTGCGCGTGTGCGGGCATATGTGCCCACACACCCAGTATACCCAGTGCATCAATATAAATGATCCGAAGTGGAGGTGGGGAATGTCTTGTGTATTCAGCATCCCATGCTTCAAAGTGGCATCAGGGGTATTTCAATTAAAGCTCATTTGACAAGCTTTCGTTAAAGTGCCCCTGCCGCCTTTTTGAAATGCAGAGACACTGAATACACATGACACAGAAGATACTAGAGCACACTAATTAGCACACTACAGGAGACTCAATTAATAGAGTCTGGTCTGGTCTAATTAGGGGAAGCATGCAATGAATAAAAAGAACCAACAATAAGTATTATTTCTGGAACAATAGACAATGCGTGCAGACCTTATATCTGGCTCTAACTAGCTAGCTTAACTAGCTAGATGAATTTGGGGCCATCTCCCAATTCCCAAACTCTGTAGTCTAAGTTCACAGATTTATAGATTGTAAGGCTGGAAGGGACCCTGGAAGATCATCAGGTCCATCCCCCTGCACCAAGCAGGAAAGATAACTGGGGGTCAGGTGACCACAGCAAGGTGACCATGCAGTCTCCTCTTGAAGATTTCTAGAGTAGGTGATTGCACCACCTCTGGAAGGAGCTTATTCCACAGTCTAGACACCCTGACTGTGAAAAAGTTTTCCCTGATGTTGAGAAAATATGGGAATGTCTCCTAACTACAACCTCTATCTTCACATCCTTCCTCTTAACAATAACTACAAAATCAATTAACACAAAAATCAGTCAATACCCATCTATAGAGAAGTTACTATCACTTCACTGAAGCTAATATTTACCACTCACTTTCCTATTTCCCTTGTTCTGCAGCTCTTTTAGCAAGTATCTATGAGTTTTTCAGCAGGTTTCACTTTCCTCCCAGCCGGATAAAGTATCTGACCCTCTGACGCATCTAAGAGGCCTGCCTGTTGATGATCTGCTTCTGTTTATATTTCTGGTGCTAAGGTATGCTGGTACAGTCCATGTCCACATCATCTTTTTTATTGAGAATTTTCTAGGAGTGCTCATAGATGCCAACGGTTGTGTCTTAATGTGTACCCTCATGTATTTGGACTAGGTATGACTGAATTCAGTGGGTACTTGATAGTGTCATGGTGATCCTACAAATTTGAAAAGTAATTCCTCAGACTCACTCTGTCCTAAGATTGTAGTACTGGGAGCCCCTGAGCTCCACTGTCCAAAAGTCATTTTTGTTTCTACTTCTGGTATCTTTTGTCTATCTGATGCTTTCATTATCCTGATATTTTAGCAAGATATCACAAATTGGCAGGTTAGAACATAGCTATCAATCCACTAATAGCTGTGTTGGTAACCAGCCATTTGCCAGAGGTATACTTTGATACACCAATCAGGCTTTCAAAAATCACCTCCACTGTCAATGGATTTTTCAGTACATGTTTTATCATCTGGACAGGCCATTCTGCAAGCCATTCAGCTGGGGATAATTAGGGCTCTGTGTACCATGCTGAAATTCCCAAGCCTAAACAAATGACTTAATTTACTTAAATTCAGAGGTGGAGAATTGAGGTCTATTGTCATAAAAACCTTATAAAATCCCATTCCTTGGAAATAAGGCAACTGCTACCACCAACTTCCCAGTGGTACTGGACAAAGTGCATACTTCAGGATATAGGGAATTGTAATCTGTAACTATTAAATATATCTTTGAATTCTATATAAATAAATCAGTGCTGACCTTTTCATATTATCTGGATGGTATTGAATCTCATCCTGCTGATGTGACTGAAATGTTAAATAGGTGCAAATGTTTTCTACCATGTTTGCATGTAAGAAATGTGTGTGTTTTTAAAGTTATATTTGTCTTTTGGAATACAGTATTCCTCAAATTTGGATAGCATTTACTTAATTTCATATTTTGACCTTTTGTAAAGGTAAAGTTGTTATAAACAGTCAGGGATTCCTCCCCCCACAAAATACAAGATTGAGGAATTGGCCTTGCCATTTT